>NC_041233.1:489401-495837 GCF_002837175.3 Physeter macrocephalus | reverse complement strand
CTCAACAATCACAAGGACGCAGGGCGCTAAAAGCCACCTGCCCACAAAAAATGTCCTGAGCTAGGCTCGGCCAAAAAAAGTCAAAGCAGGCAAATGTGCCAAAGAGATAGTATGAGGACGTAAGTTGTACACACTCTTTTAAAAAAAAAAAAGGAAAATGGATATAAGCTCAACATCAGGAATTATTAGACTAATTCATATCTAATCTACAAAAGATTTCAACTCACACCAGTCAAATGACCGTCCGCAAAACATCTACAAACACTAAATGCTGAAGGTGTTATAGAGAACTGTCTACCCTCTAGATGCTAGGGAGATATAAACTGGTAACAGCCAGTAGTGAGAACGTAATGGAGGTGCGTTTAAAGGTAAAAATTGAGCTACCATGTGATCTGGTAGGTCCTTTGATGCGCCTATCACCTGAGCAGAGCAGAATGGAAAAGACACAGGCTGGCAGTCCTGCACTGCAGGAACATTTAACGTAGCCAAGACTTGGAAGAAACCAAAACGTCCATCCACAGAAAAATGCACAAAGACGAAGTGGTCCATGTAAACAATGGAATATTAGCCATGGAAAACAATGAAACAGTGCCGTTTGCACCACCATATAAGGACCTAGAAATAATCACCCAACTGGAAGAAAGAAACTGAAAGACAGATATCCTATGACATCACTTCTAGGTGTTACCTAAAAATTGATACCCATGAACTTATTTCCAACAGAAGGACATGCATGGATTAAAAAAACAAAATTATGTTTAATGAAATGGAAAGGTGTAAGGAATTTATGAATTAGGATATGGGGGTTAAGAGACATACATATGAAATATATAATCACAAAATACCTATGGAATACCAAGAGAGGTCTACCCAACACTCTGTAATAACCTACATGGGAAAGGATACAAAGAAGAATAGATGGATACATAGATGTATTATACCCTGTTCTGTACACCTAGAACAAGCACAACATTTTTATCAAATTTGCTCTGATAATAAATAAAAATTAAATTTAAAAGACAAACAGGAAGTAAGACGACATAAGTTCTTGGGGATTTGCCCTAGCACATTCCACTCTAATTTTCAGCCTACTAACATGATTTCCAGGAATGCTTTGTTGCCCCAAAACCCAGAGTTGGAAATGTAGAAATGCTGCCGCCTTGTGGTCGTTTCAAGCAAGAGGGGCTTTAAGCCCACAGCTAATTGTCACTTAACATTCAAAACGACTCAGGGCTGTAAAGTACACCTGTCCTCCACAAATATCCTGAGCTAGGGAATGGACAAGTAATTCAAAACAGGCAAATTTTTTCAAGAAGATAGTATGAAGAGGTAAGTTTTATCCACTCTTTTCTTAACAAAAGGAAAATGGATAAAGTCTCAACATTAGGAATTATTAGACTCATGCAAATCTAATCTAAAAAATGGTTTCAACTCACACCAGTCCACTGACCATCAGCTAAAAGTCTACGAACAATAAATGCTGAAGCGGTTTTAGAGAACTGTATACCCTCTAGCTTCTGGTGAGATGTAAAGTGGTAACAGCCAATAATGAGAACAGAAAGGAGCTGCCTGTAAAAGTAAAAATTGAGCTACCATTCGATCCAGCAGGCCCACCGTTGGGCCTCTCACCTGAGAAGACCAGAATCGAGAAGACACAGGATGTGACAGCTGCACTTCAGCCATATTCACTATAGCCAAGCCATGGAAGCAACCAAAATGTGCATCAACAGATGAACGGATAAAGAAAATGTGGTCCATGTAATCAGTGGAATATTAGACATGGAAAACAATGAAACACTGCTCTTTGTGGCACCATAGATGAGCCTAGAGATACTCCCAGAACATGAGGTAAGTCGGAAAGCAAAAGACATATATCCTTTGATATCACTTATAGGTGTTACCTAACAACTAACAAAAATGGACATATTTCCACAAAGAAAGACACACACAGACTTAAAGAACAAACTGTGCTCATCTAAGAGGAAAGGTGGGGGGAATGGATAAATTAAGATTAGGGTTACCATACGTATACAAATACCTATTGAATACATATAACAAAAAGGCCGACCATATAGCAAGGGAGGTCTACGGAACACTCTATAATAATTTACATGGGAAGAGGTTCTGTACATGAATAGACATATATAATGTACAAATGAACCAGACTGTGTACACCTAGGACAAACCATATTCTAATTATTACCCCGATTTAAAAAATTAAAACAACGAACAAGAAGTAATGAGACATAAACTCATGGGGGTTTTTCCTGGCACATTCCATTCTAATTTACAACCTAGGAACATGACTTCCAGAAAGACTCTGCTGCCCGAGAAACCAGATTTGGCAATGGAGAAATGCTGCCGCCTTGTGGCCGTCTCCCACAACAGCAGCTTTAAACCCAGTGCTAATGGTCACTAAATATTCACAATCATTGCAGGCCTGTAAATGACACCTGCCCTCAAAAAAAATCCTAGGGTCGAAAATCGACCAAGAAATCAAAGGAGGACAACCTTCCAAGAAGACAATTTCAAGAGGTATATTGTACTCTCACTTTTTTCCTTTTATTTTTAATAAAAAAGATAAAAGTATGGAAAAATGCTGAACATTAGGAATTATTAAAAACATGCAAATCCAAATTACAAAAACCTATCAGCTCACACCAGTCAAAATGGCCATGAGCAAAAATTCTGCAAACAATGAATGCTGAAGGGGTTGTGGAGAAACGAGTATCCTCAGTGCTAACTGGGACGGGGTAAGAGCCACTAATGAAAACAAAATGGAAGCGCTTTGAAAAGGTAAACATCGAGCTACCAGTCAATCAAGCATACCCACTGCTGGGACTATCACCTGAGAAAATGAGAATCAAAAAGTCACAGGCTGGCAGTCCTGCACTCCAGCAATATTTACCATAGCCAAAACTTAGAAGCAACGAACATGTCCATCAACAGAGGAATGCACCAAGATGAAGTGGTCCATGTATACAATGGAATAATACTCCAATAAAAAATATAAATTAAATGTAAAAAACAAACAGAAGTAAGAAGACAAAAGCTTTGGGGTGTTTATCCGGGCACACTCTACTCTAATTTATAACTGAGGAACACCACTGGAAGGAAGATCTGTTTCCCTTGGTACCAGAGTGGGGAACGTAGAAATGCTGCCGCCCTCTGGCCGTTACCTGCAACAGCAGCTTTGAAATCTGTGCTAATGGTCACGTCATATAACAAGTACTACAGGGCTGTAAATGAATCCTGCCCTCAAAATGACTTCACACGGGTAAAGGCCAAAATATTTCAAAATGTGGCACATACTTCAAGAAAACAATTTGAAGAAGTAAGCTGTACTCAGAGTTTGAAAAATAAAAGGACATGCCTGAAAGCTCACTTTCATTGGATTACGAGACATATGCAAATCCATCCAGAAAGAGGTATCAGCTCACACCACTCAGAATAACGAGCAGCAAAAAACTACAAACAATCAATGCTGAAGGAGTTGTGGAGAAATGCATACCCTAATTTGAAGTGGGATGTAACCTGGTAAGAGCCACTAATGGGAACACAATGGAGGTGCCTTTAAAAGGTAAACATTGAGATACTATATGATCCAGCAGGCCCACCTCTGGGCCTATAACCTAAGAAGACAGAATTGGAAAGACACAGCAGGCAAATCTGCACTGCAGGAGTATTACAATAGTCAAGACATGGAAGCAACCAAAAAGATCATCAACACATGAGTGGATAAAGAAGAACTGGTACAAGTAGAGATGGAATATTACACCAGAAAAAAAATGAAACTGCCATCTGCAGCACGCTAGATGAGTCTAGAGGTAATCACGCAACAGGTATTAAGTGAGAAAGCGAAAGACACATATCGTATGATATCACTTATAGTTATTACCTAAAAATTGATACCAATGAAGATACTTCCATGGAGAAAGGCAATCGCAGATTCATTAAACAAACTTATGGTTCACCAATGGAAAGGCATGAGGATTGGATACATTACAACATTGGGGTAAACAGAGATATACAAACACATGTGAAATACATAATCACCAAAGACCTATGGCATACCAAGAGAACACTACTCAGCATTGTGTCATAACCTACATGGGAAAAGGATCCGAAGAAGAATAGATGTATGTATGTGTGTTTAAAGAACCAGATCTTGCACACCTAGAACCAACAAAACATTATAATCAAATTTGCTGTGATAAAAAATAAAATTAAATTTAAAAAACAAACAAGAAGTAATGAGACATAAAGTTAAGGGGCTTTTTCCAGGCACATTTCATTCTAATTTTCAGCCTACAACACAACTTCCATTATGGCTCTGTTGCCCTAGTAGCCAGATTTGGTAAGGAGAAATGCTGCCACCTTGTGGTCGTTTCAAGCAAGAGGGGCTTTAAGCCCACAGCTAATGCTCACTTAACATTCACCCCATGGCACACCTCATCTCTTTTCCATCTGGTGGTCAGACCCCGAATGGCCTTGTCGGACGCTCTGCGGGCTTTGTTAGCTCTTCACGATAGGAGCCAGTGAAGGGTTTAAGGAGAGGACTGGCATGACTGATCACATTCCCCAGGATCACGGTGACTGCTGTATGAAAAACAGACTGTGGGGCCCACAGCAGACACAGGCAGATCAGTGAGAAGGCTCTTCAGTCACCGATGTCACAGATGCTGGTGGCTCAGGATGGAGAGATAGGACGTGGTGAGAAGTGGTCACATTCTAAAGATATTTTGAAAGTACAGCAACAGGAGTAAAATGAAGAAAATCAAAAGCCCATGTCCCAGAGATAACTGTTAATTTATTTATTCTAAGCAAACATGGTCCCCTCTAAAAACCGCAAAGCTTGCCAAGGATGCTCTTCTCAGAGGTACTAACTTTTTACTCCTCAGCCTACTCCAGCCTGGCCTCCCCATCTGCCATACTCCCAAAACTGCTCTGATTAAAGTCACCAATTACCTCGAAGTTGCTCAATCTACGAGACACTGACCTGTCTGTCCTCAATCTTGCTTTGCTAGCAGCACACGGCATGCTTGAGCCTCCCCTCTTCCTTGATCTCTCTCCTCCCTGGGTTCGTCGACCGCACACTCTCCCAATTTTCCTCCCTACCCCTGCCTTTCAGTCTCTTTTGCTGGTTTCACCTCCTCCCCTCACATGTTGAGGGTGCTCCTCAGTCGTGAGCCCTCTTCCCTTCTAACTTCACACATCCTCCCTCACAAGTTTATTCACTCCCATGGTTTAAAATATTGGCCATGATCATCTCCAAAGGCATCCCAACCTCACGCCAACTGCTCAAAACACATCCCCACGTGGATGTCTTCAGGGCATCTTCTACTCAACATGTAGAAAACAAAGCCTTGATCTTCTCTCCTAAGCCTGGTCCTCTGTCTCCAATTATTTATTCAACAGACACTTACTGAGCCCCTAAGATATGCCAAGCACTGCTAGGCACTAGACATAAAATGGTGAGGCAGGAGGGAAAGGTTCAGTAGAACAGAGGGATATAGAAAGGGAACTTACAAATATGTGTGAACTTAAAACTGTGTATGGTGCTATGAAGGAGCAGTTACGTAAGGCTGTGGGAGTCTATGGCAGCAGGGAAGAGACTGATGGGGGTTGAGGAGGGCCTCCCTTAAGAAATAATCTCTGGGGACTTCCCTGGTGGCGCAGTGGTTCAGAATCCGCCTGCCAGCACTATTTACAATAGCCAGGACATGGAAGCAACCTACGTGTCCATCGACAGACGAATAGATAAAGAAGATGTGGCACATATATACAATGGAATATTATTCACCCATAAAAAGAAATGAAACTGAGTTATTTGTAGTGAGGTGGATAGACCTAGAGTCTGTCATACATAGTGAAGTAAGTCAGAAAGAGAAAAACAAATACCAAAAAAAAAAAGGTTCTGATGAACCTAGGGTCAGGGCAGGAATAAAAACGCAGACGTAGAGAATGGACTTAAGGACACGGGAAGGGGGAAGTGTAAGCTGGGACGAAGTAAAAGAGTAGCATTGACATATATACAATACCAAATGTAAAATAGCTAGCTAGTGGGGAGCAGCCGCATAGCACAAGGAGATCAGCTCCGTGCTTTGTGACCACCTAGAGGGTTGGGATAGCGAGGGTGGGAGGGAGACGCAAGAGGGAGGGGGATATGGGGATATATATATGCATATAGCTGATCCACTTTGTTATACAGCAGAAACTAACACACCATTGTAAAGCAATTATACTCCAACAAAGATGTTTAAAAAAAAACAAAGAATCCGCCTGCCATTGCAGGTGACACGGGTTTGCTCCCTAGTACAGGAAGATCCCACATGCCGTGGAGCAGCTAAGCCCATGCACCACAACTACTGAGCCTGCAGGCCACAACTACTGAAGCCCGCGCGCCTAGAGCTGGTGCTCCACAAAAAGCGCAACA
>NC_041233.1:484282-488901 GCF_002837175.3 Physeter macrocephalus | reverse complement strand
CTTGTTTAGATGCAAATGCTTTTCAAAGTATGAAGATTAGTAGCATTACTGCTGCTACTGAGATGAATGAGCCTAAAGACAAACTATTTCATGTGGTGTGTGCCTCGGGGTGCACAGACTAACGAAGTGACATCCCTGAGAGGCCAAGAAAGTGCTGCAGGAAGTCATGTTTACTGCTACAGATATACTTGTGAAGTGAATTTTTGCTCATGCTGAGTTAACTGTCTAACCTGAGAATGGTGGGAATCAGTGTAGGAAGCCTCCTACAATAGTGGAGACTGCTCCCATGGACATCAGGTCATGGAAGTGTGCTGCTACCTAGTATGTATCCTGGAGGACAATGTCTGGGCTTGAGTTGGCTACGATGATTCCTGTCACGTCCCCGAACGTGTTCCGGGGGGCCACGTCCCTGTGAGCGACGTGCGGGATCTGGGGCGGGGCGCCAAGCGGCGAAGGGTTGGCTGGGTCCCGCCCGCCCTGGGCTGGGAGGTGGCCAAGCCGTCCGCCACCCCGCGGTACCCGAGGCCTCCGTGCCCCTGCCTGGGCGGGCGGCGGGGCCCTGGCGGGCCGGGCTGGGCGCCGGGCTGGCGGTAAGGCGCCAGCGCCGGCGAAGCTGGGCCTCAAGAGGGCGCCCGCCGCCTCCGCCCCCGTCTACGGCCATACCACCCTGAACGCGCCCGATCCCGTCTGATCTCGGAAGCTAAGCAGGGTCGGGCCTGGTTAGTACTTGGATGGGAGACCGCCTGGGAATACCGGGTGCTGTAGGCTTTTTGCCTCCCGCCCCGCCTTCTCCTTTCGTCGCCCGCGTCCGTGGCCGCCGCCTGCCCCGCGCCAGGCGCCGCTGCAGGGCCCACATCCTTCGTCTCCTCTCACCGCAGCGCGCGGCGGAGGGGGCCCTCCTTCGCACGCCTCGCCCCCCAGCCTGTCAGGGGCCCTTGAAAGCAGCCGCATCCCCGCCGGTGCTCCCTGCTGCCCAAACCCCATGCATTTTTCTCCCAAGTGCTTCCTCTCTCTCCCACTCTGCTTGTGTTGCTTCGTCCCCCTGCACTCCCCACCGCCCAGCGGTAGTTCGCGCAACTTCGAGCACCTCCTACCCCTCCCACCCTATGGTGATTGATGGAGATCCCTGTCCCCAGCAGTGGCCGGCGTGGCTATCAGCATGCATCGCAGCCTTTGGACCTCGCATTCCCACCCGCTCTTAGACTCTACCCTTCCTGGGGGCATTCGAGGCCCGAACTCCGCCACAGAGCGTCACCGGCTTCTTTCCTTTATTTTTCGTCTAGAAAATAACTTTGCAGAAATGAAAGGAATATTTCAAGATTTGCTATCTGATTCGGTAAACTTAGTAGATGGAATGTCTTTCCTGCACATGTCTTTGTATCAGAGTAATAGACATTGTCGGCCCAGTTATTAGTGTTAGTCTACTTTGATAATTATGTATAACCTACCAGTATCAGAATGTGATGAAAAGACTGCAAATATTTGGAGTGCATCATGGATATTTTCAAAAATTTTCTATGATTAGAAATGACAAATAAATTAGGCCTTGATTTCTTAAATTCAGAGCTTTCTCCAAATTATTCAAATCGTTTCAAAGGTCCTGTGGATTCTCTTGAGGCAGTTATTTTTATGGTGAAGAGCACCAAATGGGAAGAATCACAGAGGACTCGTACTTGTATTTCCCAAGTGTTCTCCTAGCATCCCGGGATGCCGGAGAAAGTTGCAGGAGTAGAATGGTCTAGTGCCTTGGTTATTGTGGACTTTAGTGGACGTAATACTCTTTGCATCCAGCCGTTTAGTAGCTGTGTGGCTTTTCAAAAAGTTACTTCACTTGGAACCATTATATAAAACTTGTCTGCTTAGGTATAATGACACTGATTGTGAAAACAATGATTCTGTATTGTCTCACTTTATCCATGCCCTTTGCAATGTGATTTTACAGCTGCTCCTGTAAAAAAATGGAGAAGCAGAAATCTGTTCCCCTAAACTTTGGATTGAGGCTGACTTGATGTGCTCTGGCCATAAGAATGCGGTAGGTATGACGCTGCCAGTTTCGATCCTAGGCTCAAAATGTCTTGAATGTTCTGCTTTTCTTTCAGAACACTGCTTTCCATGAAAACAAGCCCATGTTAGCCTGCTGGAAGACACCCAGGTGTCCAGCTAGCAGCCAGCTCACCTACCAGAAGCAGAGCACCCTAGTCAACCAGCAGCAGACCACACATTCTCTTTGGTTCCTGGCTGAAACTAAAAGCATGGTGTAGCTGAGCTAACGTCCTCAAATCCTTTATGTTTAAACATCTATCCTTCTCAAACTCTTCCAATATATAGCACAGGGTGGAACACTCCCAAACTCTTCCTACGAGGCAACCATCACCCTGATACCAAAACCAGACAAAAATGTCACAAGGAAAGAAAACTACAGGCCAATAACACTGATGAACATAGATGCAAAAATCCTCAACAAAATACTAGCAAACAGAATCCAACAGCACATTAAAAGGATCATATACCATGAGCAAGTGGGGTTTATTCCAGGAATGCAAGGATTCTTCAATATACGCAAATCAATCAAAGTGATACACCATATTAACAAATTGAAGGAGAAAAACCATATGATCATCTCAATAGATGCAGAGAAAGTTTTTTACAAAATTCAACACCCATTTATGATAAAAACCCTGCAGAAATAAGGCATAGAGGGAACTTTCCTCAACATAATAAAGGCCATATATGACAAACCCACAGCCAACATCGCCCTCAATGGTGAGAAACTGAAACCATTTCCACTAATATCAGGAACAAAACAAGGTTGCCCACTCTCACCACTCTTATTCAACATAATTTTGGAAGTTTTAGCTACAGCCATCAGAGAAGACAAGGAAATAAACGGAATCCAAATCAGAAAAGAAGAAGTAAAGCTGTCACTGTTTGCAGATGACATGATACTATATATAGAGAAGCCTAAAGATGCTACCAGAAAACTACTAGAGCTAATCAATGAATTTGGAAAAGTAGCAGGATAAGAAATTAATGCACAGAAATCTCTGGCATTCCTATACACTAATGATGAAAAATCTGAAAGTGAAATTAAGAAAACATTCCCATTTACCACTGCAGCAAAAAGAATAAAATATCTAGGAGTAAAGCTACCTAAGGAGACAAAAACCTGTATTCAGAAAATTATAAGACACTGATGAAAGAAATTAAAGTTGATACAAATAGATGGAGAGATATACCATGTTCTTGTACTGGAAGCATCAACATAGTGAAAATGACTCTGCTACACAAAGCAATCTAAAGATTCAATGCAATCCCTATCAAAGTAACACTAGCATTTTTCACAGAACTAGAACAAAAAATTTCACAATTTGTATGGAAACACTAAAGACCCCGAATAGCCAAAGCAATCTTTAGAATGAAAAACAGAGCTGGAGGAATCAGGCTCCCTGACTTCAGACTATACTACAAAGCTACAGTAATCAAGACAGTATGATACTGGCACAAAAACAGAAATATAGAGCAATGGAACAGGATAGAAAGCCCAGAGATAAACCTACGCACATATGGTCACCTTATCTTTGATAAAGGAGGCAGGAATGTACAGTGGAGAAAGGACCGCCTCTTCAATAAGTGGTGCTGGGAGAACTGGACAGGTACATGTGAAAGTATGAGATTAGAACACTCCCTAACACCATACACAAAAATAAGCTCTAAATGGATTAAATACCTAAATATAAGGCCTGAAACTGTCAAACTCTTAGAGGAAAACAGGCAGAACCCTCTAAGACATAAATCACAGCAAGATCCTTTTTGAACCACCTCCTAGAGAAATAGAAATAAAAACAAACAAATGGGATCTAATGAAACTTAAAAGCTTTTGCACAGCAAAGGAAACCATAAACAAGACCAAAAGACAACCCTCAGAATGGGAGAAAATAATTGCAAATGAAGCAACTGACAAAGGATTAATCTCCCAAATTTACAAGCAGCTCATGCAGCTCAATGACAAAAAAACAAACAACCCAATCCAAAAATGGGTAGAAGACCTAAATAGACATTTCTCCAAAGAAGATATACAGATTGCCAACAAACACATGAAAGAATGCTCAACATCATTAGAGAAATACAAATCAAAACTACAATGAGGGGCTTCCCTGGTGGCGCAGTGGTTGAGAGTCCGCCTGCCATTGCAGGGGACAGGGGTTCGTGCCCCGGTCCGGGAATATCCCATGTGCCATGGGGCTGCTGGGCCTATGAGCCATGGCCGCTGAGCCTGTGCATCTGGAGCCTGTGCTCCACAGGGGGAGAGGCCACAGCAGTGAGAGGCCCATGTACTGCAAAACAAAACAAACAAACAAACAAACAAAAAACTACAATGAGATATCATCTCCCACTAGTCAGAATGGTCATCATCAAAAAATCTAGAAACAATAAATGCTGGAGAGGGTCTGGAGAAAAGGGAACACTCTTGCACTGCTGGTGGGAATGTGAATTGGTACAGCCACTATGGAGAACAGTATGGAGGTTTTTAAAAAACTACAAATAGAACAACCATATGACCCAGCAATTCCACTACTGGGCATATACCCTGAGAAAACCATACTTCAAAAAGAGTCATG
>NC_041233.1:478877-483637 GCF_002837175.3 Physeter macrocephalus | reverse complement strand
ATATGTATAACTGATCCACTTTGTTATAAAGCAGAAACTAACACACCATTGTAAAGCAATTATACTCCAATAAAGATGTTATAAAAAAAACTCCTAACAAACAAATGTCCAAGTCCTGATGGCTTCACAGGTGAATTCTATCAAACATTTAGAGAAGAGCTAAAACCTGTCCTTTTGAAACTGTTCCAAAAAATTTCAGAGAAAGAAAAATTCCCAAACTCATTCCTTGAGACCACCATCACCCTGATACCAAAACCAGACAGAGATACCACACAAAAAAGAAAATTACAGGCCAACATCACTGCTGAACATAGATGCAAAAATCCTCAACAAAATACTAGTAATCCGAATCCAGCAATATATTAAAAGGATCATACACCACGATCAAGTGGGATTTATCCCAGGGATGCAAGAATTTTGCAATATCAACAAATCAATCAGTGTGACACACCACATCTCCAGAAAGTGGGCATAGAGGGAAAATACCTCAACATAATAAAGGCTATATACAACAAACCACCAGCTATCATCATACTCAACAGTGAAAAGCTGAAATCATTTCCTCTAAGATCAGGAACAAGACAAGGATGTCCACTCTCACCACTTTTATTCAAAATAGTTTTGGATGTCCTAGTTACGGCAATCAGAGGAAAATAGGAAATAAAAGGAATCCAAATTGGAAAAGAAGAAGTAAAACTGTCACTCTTTGCAGATGACATGATACTATACATGAAAACTCCTAACGACGCTACCAGAAAACTACGAGAGCTCATCAATGAATTTGGTAAAGTTGCAGGTTACAAAATTTATACAGAGAAATCTGTTGCATTTCTATACACTAACAATGAAAGATCAGAAAGAGAAATTGAAGAAACAACCCCATATACCATTGCATCAAAAAGAATAAAATATCTAGGCATAAACTTAAGGAGACAAAAGACCTGTACACTGAAAACTGTAAGAGGCTGATGAAAGAAATCAAAGATGACACAAACAGATGGAAAGATATACCATGTTCTTGGATTAGAACAATCAATACTGTCAAAATGACTATAGTACCAAAGGCAATCTACAGATTCAATGTAATCCCTCTCAAATTACCAATGGCATTTTTCACAGAACTAGAACAAAAAATCTTAAAATTTGTATGGAGAGACAAAAGACCTCAAAGAGCCAAAGCAATCTTGAGAAAGAAAAACGGAGCTGGAGGAATCAGGCTCCCTGACTTCAGAGTATACAACAAAGCTATAGTCATCAAAACCATATGGTACTGGCACAAAAACAGAAATATAGATCAATAGAACAGGATAGAGAGCTCAGAAATAAACCCACGCACCTACAGTTAATCTATGACAAAGGAGGGAAGAGTATACAATGCAGGAAAGATAGTCTCTTCAATAAATGGTGCTGGGAAAACTGTACAGCTACATGTAAAAAAAATGAAATTAGAACATTCTTTAACACCATACACAAAAATAAGCTCTAAATGGATTAAAGACATAAATGTGAGACCAGACACTATAAAACTCTTAGAGGAAAACATAGGCAGAACACTCTGACATAAATTACAGCAATATCTTTTTTCAAGCTGTCTCCCAGAGTAATGTAAATAAAAACAAAAACAAATGGGATCTAATTAAACTCAAAGGCTTTTGCACAGCAAAGGAAACCATAAACAAAAAGACAACAGACAGATTGGGAGAAAATATTTGCAAATGATGCAACCGACAAGGGATTAGTCTCCAAAATTTACAAACACCTGATGTGGCTTAATATCATCAAAACAAACAACCCAATCAAAAAATGGGCAGAAGACCTAAATAGACATTTCTACAAAGAAGACATACAGATGGTCAAGAGGCACATGAAAAGAAGTTCAACATCACTAATTATTAGAGAAATGTAAATCAAAACTACAATGAGATATGACCTCAAACCAGTCAAAATAGCCATCATCAAAAAATCCACGAACAATAAAGGCTAGAGAGGGCTCCATTCCTGTGGAGAAATGGGAACCCTCCTACACTCTTAGTAGGAATATAAATTGGTACAGCTACTATGGAGAACAGTATGGAGGCTCCTTAAAAAACTAAAAATAGAGCTACCATATGATCCTGCAACCTCACTCCTGGGCATATAACCAGAGAAAAACATGGTCCGAAAGGATACATGCACCTCAAAGTTCATTGTCTGGCAGTGTTTTTCCTTTCTTAGTGGTGCTGAAGATAATGGTGTTAGCTCACAGTCCAAGCACCTTTGATTTGATGGAATATGGTAAGTTGCATAGATAATCACTAAGTTGGGACCTTTCCAACTGGTACTGAATGTTATAAAAACTGTCCATTTTTATATCTGGAGAAAACCATGGTTTGAAAGGATACATGCACCCTATGTTCATAGCAGCACTGTTCACAATAGCCAAGATATGGAAGCAACCTAAATGTCCACTGACAGAGGTATGGATAAAGAAGATGTACATATATACAATGGAATATTACTCAGCCATTAAAAAGAATGAAATAATGCCATTTGCAGCAACATGGATGGACCTAGAGATTGTCATACTAAGTGAAGTAAGTCAGACAGAGAAAGAGAAACATCGTATGATACCGCTTATAGGTGAAATCTAAAAAGAAATGATACAAGTAAACTTATTTAAAAAACAGAAACAGAGAGACTTAGAGAACTAACTTATAGTTACCAGGGGGGAAGGGTGAGGGGAAGGGAAAGTTAGGGAGTTTGGGATTGCCATATACACACTGCTATATTTTAAATGGATAACCAACAAGTACCTACTGTATAACATAGAGAACTCTGCTCAATATTATATAACAAAGTAAATGGGAAAAGAATTTGAAAAAGAATAGATACATGTAAATGTATAACTGAATCACTTTGCTGTACACCTGAAACTATCACAACATTGTTAATCAACTATACCCCAATATAAAATAAAGTTTAAAAATAAATAAATGATTTAATAATTATGTTTAGCACCTACAAAAAAATTGAAATATATAATCACTGAAATAGAAAAAATCATATAAGTGAATAATTCTAGATGGACACAAATTAAGAGACCATTAGTTATCTGGAAGATAGTGCTAAGAAATTCACTGAGATCATATTACAGAGAGAGAAAATATTTTTAAACGTGTAAGAGAAGTTAAAAAAGACAGAGGAAAAACTGTGAGACTCCCATTAGTGAGGCATCCAAGAGGAGAAACCTAAGGAAATGGGAGAGAATCACATGGCTTCTGAGAACATCTAGAATCAAAGAAAGATGCAAACCCTCTGCTTGAAAATGTGTAACAAGTGTCAGGCAAGATAATTCAATAAACTTGCACCCAGAGAAATCAAAGTGAATCTCCAATCAAGTAAAGACAAAATTTCAAAATTCAGAAAGAACACACCATCTACAATAGGATGATAATTACACTGAAAGTGGATTTGTCTTCAGCAGAAATACATGTTAGCAAAAAGTAAGCAGTGTCCTCAAATTGTATAGGAAAAACTATGACTCGAAACCATTATACCGTTCAATCACATGAAAGGGGAGATACAGTTTTTCAGACACATGAAAACTAAGAGTTTACCCTAAAACCTCATTGAAAGATCTGCTGAAGGACATAATTCAGCAAGATGAAGACAAAGTGAAGCACTGGGATATAAGAGATCACTGATAGCATAGAAACTGGTGAAATAAATCAACTCTAGATTATAAACAATAACAACTATAACTAATGCTTGTGTTTACAAAAGGACCTAAAATTTTAGATAATAAGATGGGTGGGAGAAATTCAGGGAGTAATTCAAACATGCTAAGGGGCTTGCCTTAGTCTACTCATTCATTTAATTTAGAAAATCTTTATAGAGTAGTTAGTATGTGCCAGAAACTGTCATAGGCTTTGGAAATAATGCATAAAGAGAAAAATGGCCTATTTTCGTGGAACTTACATTGTAGTGGGTAAACAAACAAACAAACAAATTATGTGAAATAATCCCAGGGGCTATGATTATTTAAGTAGGATGACCAACTATTCATTTTTGAGAGTGCAAGGGGGTGCTCGTACTATTATGCCAGGAAAACCTCCATAAACTGCTATAATCCCCCTACAAACTGATCACCATATGTAGATGTGCTATGTAAACTTTCAGTGCTGTGATGAAAAAAGACAGTGAATTGAGTATGTTGAGGCTTTGTTATAAAAATATGAAATTAAAGGGGACTTCCCTGGTGGTGCAGTGGTTAAGATTCTGTGCTCCTAATGCAGGGGGCCCGGGTTTGACCCCTGGTCGGAGAACTACATTCCACATGCATGCTGCAACTAACAGTTTGCATGCCACAACTAAGGAGCCCATGTGCCACAACTAAGGAGCCTTCCTGCTGCATCCGAGACCTGGTGCCACCAAATAAATAAATAAATATATTTTTAAAAAGGATTGGGGTGGATTTACTTATTTTTAAAAAGTATAAAATTAAATATAAGTTAAAGTTTAGGGGTATTTTTTAAAAGAATAGAAATAATTAAAAGCAAGTAGAGAGTAGAAAAAAAAACTATCAATTCAATTAGAAACCAGAAAAGTAAGAAAAACAAAAGTATGGTAAAAAGATAAGTGACTGTGGAAGAAAAGAAATTGTTACTAACAAGCTCTGGGATTTTTTTTTTCATGGTCTTTTAGAACAAAGCCAACATTTAACTATATATTTTTTTAACATCTTTATTGGAGTATAATTGCTTTACAATGGTGTGTTAGTT
>NC_041233.1:477090-478543 GCF_002837175.3 Physeter macrocephalus | reverse complement strand
TGTGTTTTATTCCCGTCCTACCCCTAGGCTCTTCATGACATTTTTTTTCCTTAGATTCCATATATATGTGTTAGCATATGGTATTTGTTTTTCTCCATTTGTTTTTCTCCTTTTGACTTACTTCACTCTGTATGACAGACTCCAGGTCCATCCACCTCACTACAAATAACTCAATTTCATTTCTTTATATGGCTGAGTAATTTTCCATTGTATATATGTGCCACATCTTCTTTATCCATTCAACTGTTGATGGACACTTAGGTTGCTTCCATGTCCTGGATATAGTAAATAGAGCTGCAATGAACATTTTGGTTCATGACTCTTTTTTTTTTTTTTTTTTTTGCGGTAAGTAGGCCTCTCACTGCTGTGGCCTCTCCCGTTGCGGAGCACAGGCTCCGGACGTGCAGGCTCAGCGGCCATGGTTCACGGGCCCAGCTGCTCCGCGGCATGTGGGATCTTCCAGGACCGGGGCACGAACCCGTGTCCCCTGCATCGGCAGGCCGACTCTCAACCACTGTGCCACCAGGGAAGCCCCAAATAAAGGGTTCTTTTTTGTGAATCTCTTTTTGAATTATGGTGTTCTCAGGGTATGTGCCCAGTAGTGGGATTGCTGGGTCGTATGGTAGTTCTATTTGTAGTTTTTTAAGGAACCACCCTACTGTTCTCCATAGTGGCTGTATCAATTTACATTCCCACAAGCAGTGCAAGAGTGTTCCCTTTTCTTCACACCCTCTCCAGCATTTATTGTTCCTAGATTTTTTGATGATGGCCATTCTGACTGGTGTGAGATGATATCTCATTGTAGTTTTGATTTGCATTTCTTTAATGATTAATGATGTAGAGCATTTTTTCATGTGTTTGTTGGCAATCTGTATATCTTCTTTGGAGAAATGTCTATTTAGGTCTTCTGCCCATTTTTGAATTGGGTTGGTTTTTTGTTATTGAACTGCATGAGTTGCTTATAAATTTTGGAGATTAATCCTTTGTCAGTTGCTTCATTTGTGAATATTTTCTCCCATTCTGAGGGTTGTCTTCTGGTCTTGTTTATGGTATCCTTTGTTGTGCAAAAGCTTTTAAGTTTCATTAGGTCCCATTTGTTTATATTTGTTTTTATTTCCATTTCCCTAGGAGGTGGGTCTAAAAGGATCTTGCTGTGATTTATGTCATAGAGTGTTCCGCCTATGTTTTCTTCTAAGAGTTTGATAATGTCTGGCCTTACATGTAGGTCTTTAAGCCATTTTAAGTTTATTTTGGTGTATGCTGTTCGGGAGTTTTCCAATTTCATACTTTTACATGTACCTGTCCAGTTTTCCCAGCACCACTTATCGAAGAGGCTGTCTTTTCTCCACTGTATATTCTTGCCTCCTTTATCAAAGATAAGGTGACCATATGTGTGTGGGTTTATCTCTGGACTTTCTATCCTGTTCCATTGATCTATATTTCTGTTTTTGTG
>NC_041233.1:475172-476602 GCF_002837175.3 Physeter macrocephalus | reverse complement strand
AGATTGCTTTTGCTATTTGGGGTCTTTTGTGTTTCCATACAAATTGTGAAATTTTTTTTTCTAGTTCTGTAAAAAATGCTAGTGGTAGTTTGATAGGGATTGCATTGAATCTGTAGATTGCTTTGGGTAGTAGAGTCATTTTCACAATGTTGATTCTTCCAATCCAAGAACATGGTATATTTCTCCACCTATTTGTATCATCTTTAATTTCTTTCATCAGTGTCTTATAGTTTTCTGCATACAAGTTTTTTGTCTCCTTAGGTAGGTTTATTCCTAGATATTTTATTCTTTTTGTTGCAATGGTAAATGGGAGTGTTTTCTTAATTTCACTCTCAGATTTTTCATCATTAGTGTATAAGAATGCCAGAGATTTCTGTGCATTAATTTTGTATCCTGCTACTTTGCCAAATTCATTGATTAGCTCTAGTAGTTTCCTGGTAGCCTCCTTAGGATTCTCTATGTATAGTATCATGTCACCTGCAAAGAGTGACAGCTTTACTCCTTCTTTTCCGATTTGGATTCCTTTTATTTCTTTTTCTTCTCTGATTGCTGTGGCTAGAACTTCCAAAACTATGTTGAATAAGAGTGGTGAGAGTGGGCAACCTTGTCTTGTTCCTGATCTTAGTGGAAATTATTTCAGTTTTCACCATTGAGGATGATGTTGGCTGTGGGTTTGTCATATATTTCCTTTATTATGTTGAGGAAAGTTCCCTCTGTGCCTACTTTCTGCAGGGTTTTTATCATAAATGGGTGTTGAATTTTGTCAAAAGCTTACTCTGCATCTATTGAGATGATCATATGGTTTTTCTCCTTCAATTTGTTGATATGGTGTGTCATGTTGATTGATTTGCGTATATTGAAGAATCCTTGCATTCCTGGAATAAACCCCACTTGCTCATGGTGTATGATCCTTTTAATGTGCTGTTGGATTCTGTTTGCTAGTATTTTGTTGAGGATTTTTGCATCTATGTTCATCAGCGATATTGACCTGTAGTTTTATTCCTTTGTGACATCTTTGTCTGGTTTTGGTATCAGGGTGATTGTGGCATTGTACAATGAATTTGGGGGTGTTCTTCCCTCTGCTACCTTTTTGAAGAGTTTGAGAAGGATAGGTGTTAGCTCTTCCTTAAATGTTTCATAGAATTCGCCTGTGAAGCCATCTGGTCCTGGGCTTTTGTTTCTTGAAAGATTTTTAATCACATTCTCAATTTCAGTGCTTGTGGTTGGTCTGTTCATATTTTCTTTTTCTTCCTGCTTCAGTCTCGGCACGTTGTGCATTACTAAGAATTTTTCCATTTCTTCCAGGTTGTCCATTTTATTGGCATACAGTTGCTTGTAGTAATCTCTCATGACCCTTTGTATTTCTGCAGTGTCAGTTGTTACTTCTCCTTTTTCATTTCTAATTCTATTGATTTGAGTCTTCTCCCTTT
>NC_041233.1:470327-475150 GCF_002837175.3 Physeter macrocephalus | reverse complement strand
GATCTGATCTTTATGATTTCTTTCCTTCTGCTAACTTTGGGGGTTTTTTGTTCTTCTTTCTCTAATTGCTTTAGGTGCAAGGTTTGGTTGTTTATTTGAGATGTTTCCTGTTTCTTAAGGTAGGATTGTATTGCTATAAACTCCCCTCTTAGAACTGCTTTTGCTGCTTCCCATAGGTTTTGGGTCATCGTGTCTCCATTGTCATTTTTTTCTAGGTATTTTTTTATTTCCTGTTTGATTTCTTCAGTGATCAATTGGTTATTAAGTAGTGTATTGTTTAGCCTCCATGTGTTTGTATTTGTTACAGATCTTTTCCTGTAATTGGTATCTAGTCTCATAGCATTCTGGTCGGAAAAGATACTTGATACAATTTCAATTTTCTTAAATGCGGGAGTCCAGCTCCCGCAGGTCCAGGAGTACCCGAGGGATGGACAGTGTCAGAGAGGAGAAGTTAAATAAATCAATAACACTATGTATGTGCAAGCATGGTCTCTCTCTTTTATTTTCTTACAGTCAGGTTTATATACCCTAAGTGATTACATCATCAGGTGTTTAACTAAAACCTCAGAAGATATTCATAATAGATTGTACCTAATATTTCTAGATGTACTTTTAAAATAATTCTAAACATTCTCAAAACATCATTATTTTTTTCTTAGAGTAGGTTCAATCCGTACTAATAACAAAGCCAAGCTAATATGTAACAAGCCATTAAAAGAAACTATGAAGGAGGAAGTTTCCTGAACTTTCCTATGTGTCCCAGAGGTCTGCATGGACAAGTTTTGACAATGTACTCCTAAATCATCTACAATACATTTCACAATTTAATCTATCACTGTGTTCTTCTGGGCAAGAAGCCTTGTCTGAATAGACGAGTCAACAATGCCAAGTGCATTTCTAAGAATTTGTCCATTTCTTCCAGGTTGTCCATTTTATTGGCATACAGTTGTTTGTAGTAATCTCTCATAATCTTTTGTATTTCTGCAGTGTCAGTTGTTACGTCTCCTTTTTCATTTCTAATTCTATTGATTTGAGTCTTCTCCCTTTTATTCTTGATGAGTCTGGCTAATGGTTTATCAATTTTATTTATCTTCTCAAAGAACCAGCTTTTAGTTTTATTGATCTTTGCTATTGTTTCCTTCATTTCTTTTTCATTTATTTCTGATCTGATCTTTATGATTTCTTTCCTTCTGCTAAATTTGGGGTTTTTTTGTTCTTCTTTCTCTAGTTGCTTTAGGTGCAAAGTTAGGTTGTTTATACGAGATGTTTCCTGTTTCTTAAGGTGGGATTGTATTGCTATAAACTTCCCTCTTAGAACTGCTTTTGCTGCATCCCATAGGTTTTGGGTCGTCGTGTCTCCATTGTCATTTGTTTCTAAGTATTTTTTGATTTCCTCTTTGATTTCTTCAGTGATCACTTCGTTATTAAGTAGTGTATTGTTTAGCCTCCATGTGTTTGTATTTTTTACAGATCTTTTCCTGTAATTGATATCTAGTCTCATAGCGTTGTGGTCAGAAAAGATACTTGATATGATTTCAATTTTCTTAAATTTGCCAAGGCTAGATTTGTGACCCAATATATGATCTATCCTGGAGAATGTTCCATGAGCATTTGAGAAAAATGTGTATTCTGTTGTTTTTGGATGGGATGTCCTATAAATATCCATTAAGTCCATCTTGTGTAATGTATCATTTAAAGCTTGTGTTTCCTTATTTATTTTCTCATTTTGGTTGATGTCCATTGGTGAAAGTGGGGTGTTAAAGTCTCCTACTATGATTGTGTTACTGTCAATTTCCCCTTTTATGGCTGTTAGTATTTGCCTTATGTATTGAGGTGCTCCTATGTTGGGTGCATAAATATTTACAATTGTTATATCTTCTTCTTGGATCCGCCCCTTGATCATTATGTAGTGTCCTTCTTTGTCTCTTGTAATAGTCTTTATTTTAAAGTCTATTTCGTCTGATACGAGAATTGCTACTCCAGCTTCCTTTTGATTTACATTTGCATGAAATATCTTTTTCCACCCTCTCACTTTCAGTCTGTATGTGTCCCTTGGTCTGAAGTGGGTCTCTTGTAGACAGCATATATATCGGTCTTGTTTGTGTATCCATTCAGCCATTTGTAAACGTTTTAATTTCTCCTTCAAATCTGAATGAGATCCTTGCTGGGTAGAGTAATCTTGGTTGTAGGTTTTTCTCCTTCATCACTTTAAATATGTCCTGCCACTCCCTTCTGGCTTGCAGAGTTTCTGCTGAAAGATCAGCTGTTAACCTTATGGGGATTCCCTTGTGTGTTATTTGTTCCTTTTCCATTGCTGCTTTTAATATGTTTTCTTTGTATTTAATTTTGGATAGTTTGACTAATATATGTCTTGGCGTGTTTCTCCTTGGATTTATCCTGTATGGGACTCTCTGTGCTTCCTGGACTTGATTAACTATTTCCTTTCCCATATTAGGGAAGTTTTCAACTATAATCTCTTCAAATATTTTCTCAGTCCCTTCCTTTTTCTCTTCTTCTTCTGGGACCCCTATAATTCGAATGTTGGTGCGTTTAATGTTGTCCCAGAGGTCTCTGAGACTGTCCTCAGTTCTTTTCATTCTTTTTTCTTTATTCTGCTCTGCAGTAGTTATTTCTACTATTTTATCTTCCAGGTAGGTCACTTATCCGTTCTTCTGCCTCAGTTATTCTGCTATTGATCCCTTCTAGAGTATTTTTAATTTCATTTATTGTGTTGTTCATTGTTGCTTGTTTCCTCTTTAGTTCTTCTAGGTCATTGTTAAGTGTTTCTCGCATTTCCTCTATTCTATTTCCAAGATTTTGGATCATCTTTACTATCATTATTCTGAATTCTTTTTCAGGTAGACTGCCTATTTCCTCTTCAATTTTTATGTCTAGTGGCTTTTTACCTTGCTCCTTCATCTGCTGTGTGTTTTTCTGTCTTCTCATTTTTCTTGTCTTATTGTGTTTGGGGTCTCCTTTTTGCAGGCTGCAGGTTCGTAATTCCCGTTTTTTTGGTGTTTGTCCCCAGTGGCTAAGGTTGGTTCAGTGGGTTGTGTAGGCTTCCTGGTGGAGGGGACTGGTGCCTGTGTTCTGGTGGATGAGGCTGGGTCTTGTCTTTCTGGTGGGCAGATCCACGTCTGGTGGTGTGTTTTGGGGTGTGTGTGGCCTTATTATGATTTTAGGCAGCCTCCCTGCTAATGGGTGGGGTTGTGTTCCTGTCTTGCTGGTTGTTTGGCACAGGGTGTCCAGCACTGTATCTTGCTGGTCGTTGAGTGAAGCTGGGTGTTGGTGTTGAGATGGAGATCTCTGGGAGATTTTCGCCTTTTGATATCACATGGAGCTCAGAGGTCTCTTGTGCACCAGTGTCCTGAAGTTGGCTCTCCCACCTCAGAGGCACAGCACTGACTCCTGGCTGCAGCACCAAGAGCCCTTCATCCACACAGCTCAGAATAAAACGGAGAAAAAATAGAAAGGGTAAAGAAAGAGGATAAAATAAAATAAGATAAGATAAAATAAAACAGTTATTAAAATAAAAAATTATTATTAAGGGAAAAATTTTTTAAAAGAGTAAAGGAACAAAAAACAAAAAAACAAACAAAAAAACGGGCAGATAGAACCCTAGGACAAATGTTGAAAGCAAAGCTATACAGACAAAATCTCACCCAGAAGCATACACGTACACACGCACAAAAAGAGGAAAAGGGGAAAAAATAATCTGTCTTGCTTCCAAAGTCCACCTCCTCAATTTGGGAGGATTCGTTGTCTACTCAGGTATTCCACCGATTCAGGTACATCCAGTTGATTGTGGAGATTTAATCCGCTGCTCCTGAGGCTGCTGGGAGAGATTTTCCTTTCTCTTCTTTGTTCACACAGCTCCTGGTTTTCAGATTTGGATGTGGCCCTGCCTCTGCGTGTAAGTCGCCTGAGGGCGTCTGTTCTTCGCTCAGACAGCACGGGGTTAAAGGAGCAGCTGCTTCAGGGGCTCTGGCTCACTCAGGCCGGGGGGAGGGAGGGGCACGCATGCTTGGTGAGCCTGCGGCAGCAGAAGCCAGCGTGACGTTGCACTAGCCTGAGGCGCGCCGTGCGTTCTCCCGGGCAAGTTGTCCCTGGGTCACGGGGCCCTGGCAGTGACGGGCTGCACAGGCTCCTGGGAGGGGAGGTGGGGAGAGTGACCTGTGCTCGCACACAGGCTTCCTGGTGGCGGCAGCAGCGGCCTAGCGTCTCATGCCCGTCTCTGGGGTCCGCCCTGATAGCCGCGGCTCGCGCCCGTCTCTGGAGCTCCTTTAATCAGCGCTCTGAATCCCCTCTCCTCGCGCACCAGGAAGCAAAGAGGGAAGAAAAGGTCTCTTGTCTCTTCGGCAGCTCCAGACTTTTTCCCGGACTCCCTCCCGGCTAGCCGTGGCGCACCAGCCCCTTCAGGCTGTGTTCACGCCGCCAACCCCAGTCCTCTCCCTGCTTCCGACCGAAGCCCGAGCCTCAGGTCCCAGCCCCACCCGCCCGGCGGGTGAGCAGACAAGCCTCTCGGGCTGGTGAGTGCCGGTTGGCACCGATCCTCTGTGCGGGAATCTCTCCGCTTTGCCCTCCGCACCTCTATGGCTGCGCTCTCCTCCGTGGCTCTGAAGCTTCCCCCCTCCACCACCTGCAGTCTCCGCCCGCGAAGGGTCTTCCCAGTGTGGAAACCTTTCCTCCTTCACAGCTCCCTCCCACTGGTGCAGGTCCCGTCCCTATTCTTTTGTCTCTGTTTTTTTCTTTTTTCTTTTGCCCTACCCAGGTACGTGGGGAGTTTCTTGCTTTTTGGGAGGTCTGAGGTCTTCTGCCAGCGT
>NC_041233.1:424736-470219 GCF_002837175.3 Physeter macrocephalus | reverse complement strand
CAGTGGGTGTTCTATAGGAGCAGTTCCACGTGTAGATGTATTTCTGATGTATCTGTGGGGAGGAAGGTGATCTCCGCATTTTACTCTTCCGCCATCTTCCTCAACCTTCCTGGAGGTTTCTTAAAAAACTAAAAATAGAACTACCATACGACCCAGCAATCCCACTACTGGGCATATACCCTGAGAAAACCATAGTTCAAAAAGATATATGCACCACAATGTTCACTGCAGCATTATTTACAATAGCCAGGACATGGAACCAACCTAGATGTCCATCCACAGATGAATGAATAAAGAAGATGTGGCATATCTATACAATGGAATATTACTCAGCCATAAAATGAAAGTGAAATTGAGTTATTTGTAGTGAGGTGGGTGGACCTAGAGTCTGTCATACAGAGTGAAGTAAGTCAAAGAGAAAAACAAATACCATATGCCAACACATATATGGAGTCTAAAAAAAAAGAAAAAAAATGTACTGATGAATACATTTGATGGCATGGGGTGGGAGGGTGAAGCTGGGATGAAGTGAGAGTAGCATCGACATATATACACTACCAAATGTAAAGGAGTTAGCTGGTGGGAAGCAGCAGCATTGCACAGGGAGATCAGCTCAGTGCTTTGCAAAGACCTAGAGGGGTGGGATAGGGAAGATGGGAGGGAGGCTCAAGAGGGAGGGGATATGGTGACATCTGTATGCATGTGGCTGATTCACTTTGTTGTGCAACAGAAAGTAACATGGTATTGTGAAGCAATTATACTCCATAAAAATCTATTAAAAAATATATTGTGCCACTCCCTTCTATCCTGCAGAGTTTCTGCTGAGAAATCAGTGTATGACCTTATGGGAGATCTCTTGTATGTTATTTGTCATTGTTCCCTAGTTGTTTTTAATATTTTTTGTCTTTAATTCTTGTCAATTTGATCACTATGTGTCTCGGCATGTTCCTCCTTGTCTTTATTCTGCCTGGAATTCTGTGCAATTCCCGGACTTGGGTGACTGTTTCTTTTCCCATGTTAGGGAAGTTCTCAGCTAGTATCTCTTCAAAAATTTTCTCAGGTTCTTTCTCTCTCTCTTCTCCTTCTGGGACCCCAATAATGCAAATGTTGGTGCATTTAATGTTGTCCCAGAGGTCTCTTAAGCTGTCTTCATTTCTATTCATTCTTTTTTCTATATTCTGTTCCATGGCAGTGATTTCCACCATTCTGTCTTCCAGGTCACTTATCCATTCTTCTGCCTCAGTTATTCTGCTATTGATTCCATCTAGTGTATTTTTCATTTCAGTTACTACATTGTTCTTTTTTTCTGTTTTTTGTTCTTTAGTTTTTCTAGGTCTTTGTTAAACATTTCTTGCATCTTCTCAATCCTTGCCTCCATTCTTTTTTTTTTTTTTTTTTTTTTTTTTTTTTTGCGGTACACGGGCCTCTCACTGTTGTGGCCTTTCCCGTTGCGGAGTGCAGGCTCCAGAAGCGCAGGCTCAGCAGCCATGGCTCACGGGCTTAGCTGCTCCGTGGCATGTGGGATCTTCCCGGACGGGGGCACGAACCCATGTCCCTTGCATCAGCAGGCGGACTCTCAACCACTGCGCCACCAGGGAAGCCCCTTGCCTCCATTCTTTTCCCAAAATTCTGGATCATCTTCACTATCATTATTCTGAATTCGTTTTCTGGAAGGTTGTCTATCTCTGCTTCACTTAGATATTTTTCTGGGGTTTTACTTGTTCCGTCTTCTGGGACATAAACCTCTGCTGTTTCATTTTTTCTAAGTTTCTGTGATTGTGTTTTCCATTCTGCAGGCTTCAGGATTGCAGTTCTTCTTGCTTCTGCTGTCTGCCTTCTGGTGGTAGTTGTTTTCCTGGGGTTTCATCTTGTTCTTTAATCTGGTACACAGTCTTTTGCCTTTTCATTTTGTCTGTCTTTATGTGAATGTGGTTTTCATTCTACAGGCTGCAGAATTATAGTTCTTCTTGCTTCTGCTGTCTGCCTTCTGGTGGATGAAGCTATCTAAGAGGTTTTTGAAAGCTTCCTGATGGGAGGGACTGGTGGTGGGTAGAGCTGGGTCTTGATCCTCTGGTGGGCAGGGCTGTGCTCAATAAAACCTTAGTCCTCTTGTCTGATGATGGGTGGGGCTGTGTTCCCACCCTATTGGTTTTTTGACCTGAGGCAACACAGTACTGGAACCTACAGGCTGTTTGGTGGTGCTGATGGCCTCCGGGAGGGCTCATGCCAAAGAGTACTTCCCAGCATTGCTGCTGCCGGTGTCTTTGTCCCCACAGTGAGCCACAGCTTCCACCCACCTCTGCAGGAGACCCTCCAGTACTAGCAGGCAGGTCTGGCCCCGTCTCTTATAGGGTCACTGCTTTATTCCCTTGGGTTCTGGTGTGCACAAGACTTTGTGTGTGCCCTCCAGGAATGGAGTCTCTATTTCCCCCAGTTTTGTGTAAGCCCTGCAGTCAAATCCCACTAGCCTTCAAAGGCAGCTTCTCTGGGGACTCCTTCTCCCATTGCTGGACCCCCAGGCTGGAAGCCTGACGTGGGGCTCAGAACTTTCACTCCAGTGGGAGAACTTCTGTGGTATAGTTGTTTTCCAGTTTGTGGGTTGCCCACCCGGCAGATGTGGGATTTGATTTTATCACTATTATGCCCCTCCTACTGTCTCGCTGTGGCTCCTCCTTTGTCTTTGGATGTAGGGTATCTTTTGTGGTAGGTTCTAGCATTTTTGTTGTTGATGAAGGTTGTTTAGCAGTTAGTTGTGATTTTGATGTTCTCGTAAGAAGGGCTGAGCACACATCTTTCTACTCTGCCATCTTGAGCTAATGGTTACTAAATCATTTAAATTTTACTGTTGTTTGCATTTTTGAAGGTGAATTCACTGCAATTTATCACGTCAATTTATTCTTTCCTATTGACAATTTTCCTCACGTACTTTGGGAAGTGTTTGTAGACTTGTCTTGAGAGGGCGCTCACACTCCTTCTCCTCTGACCTCTCTGTATCTAGTCATTTCCACCCATTCTTAGTCCAGAACCAGCCTTTTTGGTGGCACTGGGCTCCTGTGTGGCAATGATTTGGAGAAACTATAAGTGTGGACATGGGCCAACAAGCTGGCTGGTCCAATTTACTCTGCTGGGCTCTCTGCTTTCTCCTGCTCTGACACACATGCTGGCTGTATCCTGTGGCATACACTGCAGCTATTTTAAGTTGACTCTCCCTGGTAGGTAACCCCACTCTAGTCGCCCATCTCTGGTACTGAGCCAGGTTTGGTTTCCCTCCACCATTGAAGCATGGTTATTCCCCATCACACTGTACAGATTCCTCCCTCCCTCCTACTCCCTTCACAAGCTCGGCTCTCTCCCCCTCCCACTCCCCCTCTCTCCCCTTACTGATTGGTTGTCTAGTTCCATTAGTTGGTAGGAAAAGAGTGTTAAAATCTCCAACTATGATTATGGAATTGTTTATTTCTTCCTTAAGTCTGTCGATTTTTACTTCATATATTCTAAATTTATTATCAATACATACGTATTTATGACTATATCTGTTTGAATTTTTCTAATTTAAGTGTTTTTTGGGGGGTGGAGTTAAGATAGCAGAGTAGGAGGACACAGAGTCCGCATCTCCTCATAACTAGGGTACCTACTAGGAACTGATGTGGGATCTCAGACACCTAAGGGGATGGGAAGAATCCCCACATGACTGGGTAAGACATGGGAGAAAAAGAGGGGGGAAGAAAAGTGGAGGTGGGATGGGACCTGCACCCCTGTGTGGGTCTGTGGGAGGGGAGGGGTTTCCATGCTCAGAGGGGGCCACTCATGTTGAGCAGATCAGCAGGGATGGTGAGGGGGCTTTGGGGGATTGCAGAGAAACGTGGCCAGCATCTCCCCTGCCTACTCAGACCCTGGCAAGCCTGCTGGGGTCCCGGGCCTGAACCCCCACACCCAGGGGCCACCTCCATTCACAAAGGTCCCAGGCCTGAGCCCCTGCCTGCCAAGGCCTATTCTGGCTGCGTGGGTCCCCGGGTCTGAGCACCCCCCCACCAAAGGCCTCTTCCAGCCATGCAAGTCCTGGACCTGAGCCCCACCTCCCACCAAGGCCTCTTCTGGTAACATAGGTCCTCGGCCCAAGCCCCCTCCATGCCCGCCTAGGCCTCTTCCCACTGTGCTGATCCTGTCAGACCTTAGTATGCCCCCCACAAAGCCTCCACGGGCCGCATGGGTCCCGACAGCCCATGTGCTGCCCCAACAAAGCCTCTTCCGGCCAAGCGGGTCCTGGGCCTGAGCCCAACCTCTGCCAAAGCCTCCTCTGGCCACACAGGTCCTGGCAGCCCATATACAAAAACAGGACCCATATATATGCTGTCTACAAGAGACCCACTTCAGACCTAAAGACACATACAGACTGAAAGTGAGGGGATGGAAAAAGATATTCCATGCAAATGGAAATTGGAAGAAAGCTGGAGTAGCAATACTCATATCAGATAAACTAGACTTTAAAATAGACTATTACAAGAGACACAGAAGGACACTACATAATGATCAAGAGATCTACCCAAGAAGACATAACAATTATAAATGTTTATGCACTCAACATAGGAGCACCTCAATACATAAGGCAAATGCTAACAGTCATAAAAGGGGAAATTGACAGTAACACAATAACAGTGGGGGACTTTAACACCCCACTTACACCAATAAACAGATCATCCATTCAGAAAATCAATAAGGAAACACAAGCTTTAAATGACACAATAGAACAGATATACTTAATTGATATTTATAGGACATTTCATCTGAAAGCAGCAGAATACACTTTACTCTAGTACACACGGAACATTCTCCAAGATAGATCACATACTGCATCACAAATCAAGCCTTGGTAAACTTAAGAAAATTGAAATTGTATCAAGCATCTTTTCCAGCCACAATGCTATGAGATTAGAAATCAATTACAGGAAAAAAAATACTGTAAAAAACACAAATGCATGGAGGCTAAACAATACACTAGTAAATACCCAAGAGATCACTGAAGAAATCAGAGGAAATAAAAATATATATAGAAATAAATGACAATGAAAACATGATGACCCAAAACCTATGGGATGCAGCAAAAGCAATTCTAAGAGTGAAGTTTATAGGAATACAACCTTACCTCAAGAAACAAGAAACACCTCAAATAAACAACGTAACCTTACAGCTAAAGCAACTAGAGAAAGAAGAACAAATAAAACCCAAAGTTAGTAAAAGGAAAGAAATCATAAAAATCGGAGCAGAAATAAATTAAAAAGAAACAAAGAAAACAGTAGCAAAAATCAATGAAACTAAAAGCTGGTTCTTTGAGAATATATAGAAAAGTGATAAACTTTTAGCCAGACTCATCAAGAAAAAAAAGAGAGGATTCAAAGCAATAAAATTAGAAATGAAAAAGGAGAAATTACAACTTACACTGCAGAAATATAAAGAATCATAAGAGACTACTACAAGCAACTATATACCAATAAATTGGACAACCTGGAAGAAATGGACAAATTCTTAGGATAGTACAACCTTCTAAGACTGAACCAGGAAGAAATAGAAAATATAAACAGACCAATCACAAGTAATGAAATTGCAACTGCAATTAAAAATCTTCGAACAAACAAAAGTCCAGGACCAGATGGCTTCACAGGTGAATTCTATCAAACATTTAGAGAAGAGCTAACACCCATCTTTCTCAAACTCTTCCAAAAAATTGCAGATGAAGGAACACTCCCAAGCTCATTCTACGAGACAACCATCACCCTGAAACCAAAACCAGACAAAGGTATCACACACAAAAAATATCAACCAATATTACTGATGAACATACATGCAAAAATCCTCAACAAAATACTAGCAAACAGAATCCAGCAACACATTGAAAGGATCATATACCATGATCAAGTGAAATTTATCCCAGAGATGCAAGCATTCTTCAATATATGCAAATCAATAAATGTGATACACCATATTAACAGATTAAAGAATAAAAACCATATAATCATCTCAGTAAATGTCTTCGAACAAACAAAAGTCCAGGACCAGATGGCTTCACAGGTGAATTCTATCAAACATTTAGAGAAGAGCTAACACCCATCTTTCTCAAACTCTTCCAAAAAATTGCAGATGAAGGAACACTCCCAAGCTCATTCTACGAGACAACCATCACCCTGAAACCAAAACCAGACAAAGGTATCACACACAAAAAATATCAACCAATATTACTGATGAACATACATGCAAAAATCCTCAACAAAATACTAGCAAACAGAATCCAGCAACACATTGAAAGGATCATATACCATGATCAAGTGAAATTTATCCCAGAGATGCAAGCATTCTTCAATATATGCAAATCAATAAATGTGATACACCATATTAACAGATTAAAGAATAAAAACCATATAATCATCTCAGTAAATGCAGAAAAACTTTTGACAAAATTCAACACCCATTTATGGTAAAAACTCTCCAGAAAGTGGGCATAGAGGGAAGCTACCCCATTACAAACCCAGAGCAAACATCATTCTCAATGGTGAAAAACTGAAAGCGTTTCTGCTAAGACCAGGAACAAGACAAGAATGTCCACTCTTGCCACTATTATTCAGAGTAATTTTGGAAATCCTAGCCACAACAATCAGAGAAGAAAAAGAAATAAAAGGAAGCCAAATTGAAAAAGAAGAAGTAAAACTGTCACTGTTTGCAGATGACATGATACTATACATAGAGAATCCTAAAGATGCCACCAGAAAACTACTAGAGCTAATCAATGAATTGGGTAAAGTTGCAGGACACAAAATTAATGCACAGATATCTCTTGCATTCCTATGCACTAACAATAAATGATCAGAAAGAGAAATTCAAGAAACAAGCAAATTTCACAGAATTAGAACAACCCAGGCAGGTCACTTAGACTTTTCATGAGTCTCAGCATCCTCACCTGTAACCTGTGGCTTGTGATGCCTCCCTCATAGGATAACTGTGAGGACCATCCATCCTGCGTGTAACGTGTCAGGCACACAGTGTTGCTCCCAAACAGTAAATCGGATTGTTGTCTACTTCACCACAGAGCACAGAGCCACCTTTGTGGGTGTCTTAATCCATTGAACTGCTGTAACAGAATACCATAGACCGGCATGATTATGAACAACAGAAGTTTATTTCTCACAGTCCTGGAAAGTAGGCATCCAAGATCAAGCAGCCAGCAGATTCAATAAATTCAAGTTTGAAGAAATTCAATAGCATTGCAACAAAAGCATAAAATACCTAGGAATAAACCTACCTAAGGAGGTAAAAGACCTGTACTCAGGAAACTATAAGACACTGATGAAAGAAATAAAAAATGACACACAGATGGATACATATACCATGTTTTGGATTGGAAGAATCGATATTGTGAAAATGACTATACTACCCAAAGCAATCTATAGATTCAGTGCTGTCCCTGTCAAATTACCAATACATTTTTCACAGAATTAGAACAAAAAATTTTACAATTTGTATGGAAATACAAAAGACCGCGAATAGCCAATGCAATCTTAAGAGAGAAAAGCAGAGCTGGAGAAATCAGGCTCCCTGACTTCAGACTGTACTACAAAGCTACAGTAATCAAGACAGTATGGTACTGGCACAAAAACAGAAGTATTGATCAATGGAACAGGATAGAAAGCCCAGAGAGAAACCCACATACCTATGGTCAACTAATCTATGACAAAGGAGGCAAGAATATACAATGGAGAAAAGACAGTCTCTTCAATAAGTCGTGCTGGGAAAACTGGACAGCTACACGTAAAAGAATGAGATTAGAATGCTTCCTAACACCATACACAAAAATAAACTCAAAATGGATTAAAGGCCTAAATGTAAGACCAGACACTATAAAACTCTTAGAGGAAAACATAGGAAGAACACTCTTTGACATAAATCACAGTAAGATCTTTTTTGACCCACCACCTAGTGTGATGAAAATAAAAATAAACAAATGGGACCTAATTAAACTTAAAAGCTTTTGCACACCAAAGATAACCATAAATGAGATGAAAAGACAGTCTTTAGGATGGGAGAAAATATTTTCAAATGAAGCACCTGAGAAGGCATTAATCTACAAAATATTTAAACAGCTCACATAGTTCAATATAAAAAACAAACAAACAACCCAGCAAAAAATGGGCATAAGACCTAAATAGATATTTCTCCAAAGAAGATACACAGATGGCCAAGAGGCACATGAAAAGATGCTCAACATCACTAATTATTAGAGAAATGCAGATCAAAACTACAATGAGGTTTCACCTCTCACCGGTCAGAATGGCCATCATCAAAAAATCTATAAACAATAAATGCTGAAGAGGGTGTGGAGAAAGGGGAACCCTCTTGCACTGTTGGTGGGAATGTAAAGTGATACAGCCACTCTGGAGAACAGTATGGAGGTTCCTCAAAAAACTGAAAATAGAACTACCATATGACCCAGCAATTCCATTACTGGGCATATACCCTGAGAAAACCATAACTGAAAAAGACGCATACACACCAATGTTCATTGCAGCACTATTTACAGTATCCAGGACATGGAAGCAACCTAATGTCAATCGACAGATGATTGGATAAAGAAGATGTGGTATATATATACAATGGAATATTACTCAGCCACAAAAAGGAACGAAATTGGGTCATTTGTAGAGACATGGATGGACCTAGTGAAGTCAGAAAGAGAAAAACAAATATTGTATATTAATGCATATACGTGGAATCTAGAAACATGGTACAGATGAACCTATTTTCAGGGCAGGAATAGAGATGCAGACGTAGAGAATGGATGTGTGGACATGGTGCAGGGGAGGAAGGGGTGAGTGGGATGAATTGGGAGATTGGGATTTACATATATACACTACCATGTGTAAAACACATAGCTAGTGGGAGCTCAGCTCCGTGGTCTGTGGTGACCTAGATGGGTGGGATGGGGTGAGGGTGGGAGAGAGGTCCAAGAGGGAGGGGATATATGTATACATATAGCTGATTCACTTCGCTGTAAAGCAACTATTCCTCAATTAAAAAACAACAACAATAAAACACCTCTAAGGAAGATGTAGTAAGAGAAAAGAAATAAGAGGTACAACCTGGAGACTATAACAAAAGAATAAAGAGACCTGGATAATTTTTTAAGTGTTTTTTTGTAGACAGTATAATGTTGTCTTTAAAAAAATTACAGTTGATAACCTCTACGTTTTATATAGTGTATCCAGTCCATTTACATGTAATTATTTAAAATTATATTGATATAATTATAGTTATATGCCATCTTGCTGTTTGACCTTTGTTCCTTCTAATTTTGTTGTCCCTGGGCCTTCTTTCCTGTCTTCTTTTGAATTATTCAAATATATTTTGAATTCTATTTTAATGCATCCAATGGCTTTTTAGCTATATTCTTTCCAGTTCCTTTTATTAGCTGCACTGAGAGTAAAAATGCTTAACTTTGCAGTCTATTTAGAGTTAACATTATACAGCTTCATCTAAAAATGTAGAAATCTTGTCACTTCTTCCCCCACCTTGTGCTATCCTTTATAATTGCCTTATATATTACACTTACATACATTATAAACTCTTCAAGACATTTTATATTTTTTCGCTTTAAACTGTCAGTGTTTAAAAGAAGTGATCTCTTCCTATGTATTTACCATTTCCAAAGCTTGTTATTCCTTCCTGAAGATGCATGTTTTCCTTTGGTATCATTTCCCTTCAACTTAAAGAGCTTTCTTTCACGTTCTTGTAGTACAGGTCTGTTGCCGACAGACACTCAAAAGTGTCTTTATTTGACCTTAATTCTCTTTTTTTTTTTTTTGGCTGTGTTGCACAGCTTCCCTGACCAGGGATTGAACCCAGACCACGGCAGTGAAAGTACCGAGTCCTAACCACTGGACCACCAGGGAATTCCCTCACTTTAATTCTTGAAGTAGATTTTCATGGGATATGGCATTCTGGCTGACAGGGTCTCCCCTCCCCTAGGACTTAAAAGATGTCATCCCCCTGCCTTCTGGCTGGTTTGGGAGATGGCAGTTGTGAGTTCCACCCCACTACAGAATCTGTCCTCAGGGCCCAGGCCGCTCGAGTCTTCAACCCTAGAGTCTGTCTCCCTTGTTTACTCTCCAGAGCCTCCAAGCGGTTGCTTTTACATTTTGTTCAGAGTTTACAGTTTCTGTCGGCAGGAGTGTTGGTCTCTTGGCTTACTCAGCAAGCCCAGGAGTGGAACTCAAGAACTCATGTTTTAAACCTCTTTTCTGCACTGCTTCCCTAAAGCAGAGTTTAAAATGGTATATTGAATAAGTTGATTCCTTAAATATACTTTATCGTATTTGGTAATTACAGTAGTGGTATATTTGAAGGGCAATAGAATGTGTCAATTTCTTTTTCAAGTGCCATTTACTTTGACTCTGCAATACTAATATTTTGTGGTTCTCAGCTTTTAATTCCCTGATTAATCTTCCTGAGGTTCCTCTTGTGACCCCTCTATTTTTGTTTCTCTTTTAAACGCTGGTTCAACATGACCTCAGAGTTTTTGAAAAATGTATTCCTGATTCCCTAGGTAGTTTCATCAACCACCTGAATGCAAATGCTCCTCCATCAAATCCCCAGAGTTGAACCTCACGAGTTCCTGATCGGTACCCACCATCTCCTAGAAACATCCCGCTGGTGTCCAGTGTACAGTATGGGTTTCTTATTTGCTTTCGCTCCCAAACATTCCCTTCTCTTTCTCTTATTTATTTACCCACTAAATCAATAAATCTTTATTGAGCGTCATGTCCTGCTTTTCATGTTACAGATTTAGTGCTGAGGGAAATGCATACTTCTGGATTTGAATTCGAGCAAGTGACTGACTACATGCTAATAAGCATGTAATTATATTACCAAGCCCAAGTTCCTTCTGCTCGCCACACGACAGGCCAATAAATCAGGAGATGAGTTGTTGGATCAAGGAATAATGACTTTAATCAGAAAGCTAGCTGACCAGGAACATGGCGGCAGACTAGCATCTCGAAAAACCATCTTCTGTCAGTCTGAATTCGGGGTCCTTTTATACAAAAGAGGGGTAGGGGCCAACTGTGGCACCAACCAAAGGCTGAACGGGGCCTCTATAGCTCATGCCTGCCCCACCCCTGTTACAGACAGAGAGCCCAGAATTCAACCCATATGGAGGTGGTCAGTTAATTTATGAAAAGGGGCCAAGGACACACCAAGGGGAAGGACAAGAGTCCCCACAATAAACGGGGCTGGGAAACCTGGGCACCACATACCACATGTCATCTACACCACACACAAAACTGACTAAAAACCCAGTTTTCCATATCAAGCCTTCCTGGGTCTTCTGAAGATGGAACTCCCCCTCCCCCACCCCAAGCAGTCAGTGGCACACAGAAAGCTACTCCCCACTTTTCCTCACTTCTCCTTCATTTTTCCTCACCTTTTCCTCCTGGCGTCACCTGTGTCCTCAGGAAACCAAGCTCCTGTCAGTGTGGATGCAGCCCTACTTTATCAGGAAGCCTAAGACCCACTTGGTCTTGAAGAACCAGACTCCCATCAGCGTGGACACAGCCCAGTGTTGTCCTGAAGCCAAAACCCCAGTGAATCCTAAGGAGACTGAGATCCTGTCTGCAGAGACACTGACCCGGGCATCCCTGCTGAAGCCCTGGAGGTGCCTGAGGATATGGAACTCATTTCAGCTGCCTGAGGAGCCAAGTCCAAAGGTGGAATGAACATGCGCATTGGGTCAGAGAGGCGGGCTCAGCCCCCTGTGGGCAGTGCGCGCACTGCAGGCCCTGCCTTCCTCACAGCTCACTGGACGCTGGACTCACTGACGGCAGAACTGCTAAATCTGTTCAACTTCGGGCAGTCGCACTGAGATGGAGACTATATCCCATAAGTTTTCTAAAAATAGTTAAGGAACAGTTAATTGGAAACCATTCGGCGTGAAATCAATGCAGATGCAAAGTTTACAACTTGCACCAAATTCACTCAAAATTATTCACAGATACAATTTAAATACAAACTGAATCAAAATTACAGGAGAAAACATAGAAGAAAATCAACACGAGCTTGGTTTTGGTCATGTAAATCATGAGCTTTGAGCTTTAACACACAACACAAAAAAGCAATCCAGAAAGATAAACAAGGAATACAAAGGACTTTATAAAGTTTAAGATTTCGACTCTGTGAAAGACCTTATTCAGAAAGTCAAAAGGCAAGTCATCAACTGGGAGAAAAACAGTTGCAAACACATATGTAGTAAAAATTTGTCTCAAAATAAAAAACAATAACACAAAAAAACCATTAAAAATAGATGTAAGTCTGTTAAAAATAGATTATACGTGACATGAAATTCTATATAGAAAATGCTGAAGGCAACACCCAAAAACAAATAGAATTCATTGGGAAATTTAGTTAAGTTGCAGGATACAAAATTAACCTACAGAAGTAAGTTGAGGCCTCAGAGAAATGGAGAGGGAGGAAGGGGAAGAGGGCCAGTTATGCTTACACCTAACTCTCACCCTGACTACACTCGCCACTTCCATTCAACATGGTCTAGGAAGTCCTGGCCATAATAATTAAATGAAAAAAAAAAAAAAAAAAGAGGAATCCGATGGCAGAGGAAAAAGTTAAACTGTCACGCTTTGTAGATGCCCTGATACTCTGTATAGGAAATGCTGAAGGTGACACCTAAAAACAAATAGAACTCATCAGAAAACTCAGTTAAAGTTGCAGGATACAAAATTAATCTACAGAAATCGGTTGCATTTCTATACACTCACAAAAAAACTATCAGAATGAGAAATTAAGTAAGCAACCCCATTGACAATGACATTAACAAAAATGAAATAACTAGGAGTACATCTAACCCAGGAGGTAAAAGAGCCATACTCAGAAAACTGGAAGACATTGATGAAAGAACATGGAGACGACACAAACAAATGGAAAGATATACTGTACTCATGGATCAGAAGAATTTGTATTGGTAAAACGATTCCACACCCACAAGACAATGCAGAGATTCAATGTCATTCCTCTCAAAATATCAGTGGATTTTTCTCAGAGGACTAAAAAACGAATTCCAAAATGTGTATGGAAACACAAAAGAACCTAAATAGTCAATACAATCTTAAGAAAGAAGGACAAACTTGGACATACCATGCTGCCTGATTTCAAAATATACTAGAAACCTAGACTCATCAAGACAGTATTACTTACTTACTTACAAGTAAGTATTACTTTTATTCACACAAAAGTAAGTAATACACATAGATCTATGGAACAAAACTGAGAGCCCAGAAAGAAACCCATACTTATATGGTCAATTCATCTATGACAAAGGAGGTGAGAAGACACAATGGGGAAAAGATAGCCTCTTTTTTTGTTATGCGGGCCTCCCCCTGTCGTGGCCTCTCCCGTCGCGGGGCACAGGCTCCGGACGCGCAGGCTCAGTGGCCATGGCCCACGGGCCCAGCCGCCCCGCGGCACGTGGGATCCTCCCAGACCGGGGCGCGAACCCTGTTCGCCTGCATCGGCAGGCGGACGCGCAACCACTGCGCCACCAGGGAAGCCCCCAAGATAGCCTCTTTAATAAATGGTGTTGGGAAAACCAGACAGCTACATGTACAAGAATCACACTGGATTCTTTTCTCATACCATCTACAAAAACAACCTTAAAATAAATCATATACTTCAATGTAAAACCTGAAGCCATTAAACCCCTAGAAGAAAACATAGGCAGTATGCTCTTTGACATCAGTCTTAGCAATATTTTTTTTATTCTTCTTTTCAAACAAGGGAAAGATAAGTAAAATAAACCAATGGGACTCCATCCAACTGAAAAGCTTTTCAAGGGCAAAGGTAACCATCCACAAAACAAAAAGGCAGCATACTGAATGTGAGAAAATATTTGCAAACAATGTACCTGATAAGGGGTTCATATCCAAAATAGACCAAGAACTCACAGAACTCAACCTCCAAGAAACATAAACCCTAACCCAAACCCTGACCCCTAACCCTAAACCAAACCCTGACTCTAACCCTAACTATATATATACATGCATACATTCATACACATACATACACACATGAGAGACAGAGAGACAGAGGAAGAGAGACAGAAACATAGAAAGGCAGCAAGAGAGCGAGAGAACACAGGAGAGAGGAAATGAGTAGAAGACACAGACTTTTCCTAAATCCATCTATAGGCTAGAACCAATCACAATGTCCATTCATACTGGAAGGGTGGGGATTTATACAAGGATATGTGACCAGGAGGCAAGACTGCAGGGAGCCATTGTAGGGGCAGCCCACCCCGGAGGCCAAGAGGAGACACCTGAACCAGGAGGACCTGGAAGATTGTAAGCCAGAGGGGGCGATGTGTGAATTTTATTTACTTTCAATCCTCCCACAGGGGGACTGGGAAGTAGGCAGGAAGGGGAGTGACTTTCTCTAGATCCCAGAGCAGACCCAGGCCTGTTTCAGTTGTATTCTGTGCTACACCAGACCTTTATGGAATCCTTCTTTTGTTCAGTCTGTGCATGAGCTCCATGTGATACCAGACCATGGTTTTTACAGGCACTGTAAGTGTTTCTACGTCTATACACCTGATGGCCTCCCTAGAATGTTGCCAGAATGGCTGCCACTATGCAGATGGGGAGACTAGGGGGAGGCCTGAGAGACCCATGGCATTTGTCCAGGGCCACATCATGGGTGAGGAGGGAAAACTGGGTTGGAAACCAGCTGTGTCCACAGAGCTGGACCCTGGCCACACCCAAGCTGCCCCACGGCTGCAGGGCAGGCTAGGTTGATGTCACAGTGTGTGGACATGGCATGGGGTGCAGAGGTGCCCTTGGGGAGCTTTGGATAAGGAAGAAGCCTGGGCAAGGGGACCCCAGGAAATGACCTCACATCCCTGGCAATAGAGCCCAACAGAACGTGGAACCTGGGTAACCAGGCATCCACATCCTAGAGGAACCCCATAACCAGCTCATGTGGTTGGAAACATGATCTGCTGTGTCCCAACATCCCAAGGCCATGGCCTCAGGAAAAGTCGCAGTGCCAGCGTCTTCCAACGCTGTCGACATTGGGTCAGGTGCCCCAACGGCACCCCAGATGCCGTTGGCTCTTTGCCCGGAGGGACCCAAAGGTAAGGCAGGGAGTTCACGAGCAGGCCACCCAAGCCAGGCCACAACTCTGATTCCACTCGGGTAGCGCTCTGTCCCTTCCCTGGATGTATGGAGGTGGGGGCTTCTGTGGAGTGGGTCTGCCTCAAGCCAGAACAGGCTGATGAGGGGTCAGAAGCCTGGTGGGCTGCTCATGTCCACACCCCAGGTCCAAGCTGGCTGGACAGGATGGAAAGAGAGACCCCAAACAGCGCCTTTCTGCCTGAGGGTTGTTCTAAGCCCTCTAGGTGGATCTCTTTCCTCCCGGGTAGATATGTGGGCAGACACAGGTCTGTGCCTGATCTGGGAGCAGAAGGTCGCGTGGGCAGAGGAAGCAGCGATAATGGCCGGGCAATGCCCTGATCCCTCCAGGCTGGGCTGGCTGCTGGCCACTGTCACTGCAAAACCCCCCATAGGAGATCGGCAAGGAGCTCCAATTAGGACACCCGATCCATCTCCCCAAGTGAGGGGATGAGGCGCGCCCCACTGCCAGTGAGGGCCCACACAGGCTCCAGGTGAGTGTGGCCATGGAGGGTCCTCCAGAACCACAGCCCAGAGGTCAACGGGGAAGGCCTCCTGTCCAGACACCTCCCGCGGTGTCCTGAAGCCCCAGGCTTCCACAGGGCTGGAGCACCGTGTCAACCTTCCCCTGAGTCAGCTGGAGTATCTGGAGCCCACCAAGGCAGAGCACAAAGGTGAGAAGGCCGGGGGTGGGTGCATGAGAATTCTGGGCCACACAGAGAGGAGTGTCCAGAGGCTGGTGTTTGGTCCAGAGCAAGGGCTGGCCTCAGACCACCCATCTGGTGGTGGACTGCAGTCAGAAAAGACCTCCTGTGTGAGTTCCTAGGCTGGGAATTCTCTGGAAAGCTCTGGGAAGAGTTCTGTCCTTGGAAAGGCACATGGAAAGGCAGGAATGTGGGTAATCTTTACTTCTCTCACAGGTCCAGTTGGAGACCCAGCACCAGATGATGATTTGCCGACTGGGCAGGGAGAACCTGTACCTGCTTTTGCAGGAGACCGAGATCCAGATGGTGGTTTACCACTTCTGTAGAGAGGACCTTCAACTGCTTTTGCAGGAGACCCAGAGCCTGGTCAAAATTCACCACCCCTGCAGAGCCTGCACTGGTTCCTGCAGGAAACCCAGACCTATTTCTGAAATCATCATCCCCACAGGCAAAGCCACCTCTGCCACCACCATTGCTGTCAGCTCCCAATCTACACCATCAACCTGCTCCCCCACCTGAAATTTACTTTCTTTCCCTGTATTTGTTTGTGTTTGGGTCTTTTTAAATTTTAATGTTATCTTTAGTTTTATCTATTCTTCTACATTTTTTATGGCATACTCTACTTAAGTGTAAAGCAATAAAATTTAAATATCAACATTTTCTATTTTCAGTTGCAGTTCAGGAGCATTAAGTACATTCACAATGCAGTATAAGTGTCACCACTTTCTATTTGAAGACTGTTTCATTCCCCAAAGTAAAACCCTGTATCCCAAGCATGCACTCCCCATTCTTCCCTCCTGCAGCCTCTCACACCCCTTATCCTTTCTCTGCTTCTTTACTTCTTCTGGATGTTTCCTATAAATGAAACCATACAAAAGTTGGCTTTTTGTGTCTGTGCACTTATTTTAAGAGGGAACTGGTGAATATTTTTTTTTATTTGAAATAGCATTTTGGTTATTTGAGAGGGAAATCCAGGTGGATTAAAGAGGAGATGTATGAAACGAAGACCTTTTAGTAAATATGTGCATAATCTCAGGGTAGACACTGCTAAGTGTGACACCAGAGCCAGAAGTCAGAAGAGAAATGCTTAGCTCTTCTTGTGGCAAAAACAAACCAAGAAAAACTGGAAAAGCATTCCTCATAACCCAAGGCCAGAGAAAGGCGGATAAGACTTGTACACTGAAAACAACAATAGCTTGTTGAAAGAAATTAAGAAAGGCCTAAATTCATGGGAAATAATCCCATATTCATGGATCAGAAGGCTTAATTCCGTGAGGATGGCAGTATTCCACAAATAGATCTAAAGATGCAAAGAATCCCTACCTAAATCCCAGGTAGTGTTTTGCAGAAATTGACAACCAATCTAAACTTCATGTGGAAAATGCAAGGGGCTGGGAATGGATAGATCAAACAATCTTGAAAAAGAAGAACAAAGTTGGAGGTACAGAGAGCCAGGCAGAACACCAAGGTTGGTAGAAAGACAACTGAAGCTGAAGATACTTGAGATTCAACAGATGCAGAACAAAAGCCTTCTTGGAGCTCCCCTCATCTGAGTAAAAGCTGAAACTTCTGAGAAATGACCACAGCCAATATATTCCCTTTTCAGGGTGTCTTCTATTCCAGGAGAAGGACCAAGAGTAACCCTACCATAAATCCCTTCTGTGGGGTGTTTTATGGTGCTGAAGAAGATGCAAAAATCACTCATCCGTGGACAAACATTATAACAAACTTTCTTACATCTCATTGTTTTGCAAATAACCCACTAGTCTTTCCTGAAGAAACCTATCTGTTCTTCCCATAGAAGCCAATTCTCCCCTCTCCTTTTCCCCTAGTAAGTTACATTGATAAGCCTTTAATTTTCACAATTTAACATGTGAGTGACTTTTTGGATTGGCTCCTGTGTGCATAGAAATGAACCTTTTTTCTTGTTCATATTTTCTTTCTTTATTTTGGCTGTTTTGGGGAGTGACACTGGATCATGGGGGATGCTCTTTTTTCATCTTCTTTAGTGACAACATTTTGTCCATGGTTAAGCTATAAAAAAGGCTTCTTGGTTTTGAGTCATATTTGGAATAGGTATACTTTGGAAACCCCCTGGCAGGAAGAAACATCTTCAGTACTGCCAGGAGAATTTACTGGTTGTTTTGACCCAACACCTGATAAGATGATATTTGCAAGGATTTTATTTTAAAGGCTTTCACCCTAGAGCAAAGATCCTATTCAAACCTCTTTGATGATCAAACTGAAAGAAAGATGAAGGAGTATCATGGCTAGCGTAACATCACTTCCTTAACAGAACAAGAGAATGGAAATCAGATTTAGAGCAAACATTAAAATCCACCATCAACCATCCCACCCATATATACACTGTGCTCATGCAGTCTTCCAGATGGTCCCCTGGAGAAAATCCTCACCAAGATCCCAAATGGACAGATCCTGGTCCAGAACCGCCTGCTAATTTTCAGAACTTAGCCCTGTTGGAGGCTGCTATTCCGACCTGAGAGGAGCTATTTGTGAGTTCTCCTCTGCTAAGACCACCTGGCTAAAGTAGAACCATGCACTCTGAGGTAGACAGAGCACATGAAGCCTTTGCAGAAGGATCCATGAAAACATCCAAAGTCACAGAGCTCTAAATCTGGACACAGGAATCTTCTGATTTACATCTTAGTTGGAAATCTTCTCCTTGATATAAAGAGTCAACTTCAAGATAGTGAAGTTGGATGGGCAGGTCAGCCTCTTGAATATGCAATTCCTTGAAAAATTAAAAACCACCTTCCTTGCTTTACTAATCTCGGTTGATACAGAAACAGAAATGTGGCTCTAGGGGGAATTCAAAGTCCACCCACCCTTCTTACCGATATCAAAGTCTCCACGTTCTTCTCAGTTCAAGGCATTGAGAAAAGAACTGTTCTGCACTCAAGAAAGAAGAAAAACTTAGATAGTAATTTCCCTACACCTCTGATAATAGGATATATGCCCCAGAAGATCTTTAAAGTGCTTACATCCTTCCTCAGGCCCTTCTGCCAGCAACAGCTGTGTCGTCCACGTCCTGAGAACCAACTCTTTAAACGTGAACATGCAAAGAAATAATTCTAACTTAAGAGCGCCTTGCTACCTGAGACTGAAAAGAAAAATGCTGATTGTAGACAAACTGGATATTTTGATCCACTCAGATGGATTTTCAAAACTAACAAGATGGCCACAAGTTATTTCCAAAAATTCCTTTGACCAGAATTTAGTCCACAGCCTCCATAAGATTACATATCAGGGCAAATCTGAATCTGAAAAGTCTTCTCTGCTGATATTAGTAAAAATCTTTAGCTTTCACTAAGCAAGTAGTCATTCTTGGTCCATCTTCCAGAAACACAATTCACAACCTACTCTTTTATATAATGAGATGATTCTGGATTATGCAGTTTTACTGACTCATGGCTAAAATTTTGGAAAGAAGTTATATCTAGTGGCATTTGTTTGTATTATTATTCTTTGTCTTTTATTACTAGGGATGGGGGTGGGGAGGCCTCAGTCAAGAACCTGGGAAGGAAAGTTACTTTTCCCATATGCATACAATGGAATACTATTCCGAAATAGAAAGGAATTAACCATCAACCATGCAAAAAACATGGGTGAATCCCACATGTATATTACTAAGTGAAAGAATTCAGTCTGAGGAGGCTTCACACTGTAGTACTCCATTTCTATGACATTCTGGAACAGGTAAATCAGAGATGGTAAACAGGTTATGGGGTGGGGGTTGAAATATTCCATGTGATACTTAAGTGATGGATACCTGCCATGAGGCATTAGTCTAAACCCATGGATTTTTACAACCCAACGAGTAAATCATGATATATTCAAATTTAGTTTTTTAATTTTTTAAGATATGGGAGTGTCACAGGATGGAATAGAGAATGTGATAAAGAATCTAACTCATTTAGAAATGTATGAAAAAGACTCACTGTTGGGTGGTGGGGCAAAAGGTATTTGACCTAATTAACTATGGAAAAGACTGGAATCTTGTAGAACAAAGGCAAATTGTGCCATCCATAAATACTGGACTCTGTAAGTTCTTTCCCATGGTGGTAAGAGTTAACAACACTGAAACTACTATATCTGTAACCCAGAATGGAGTAAGCAGTGAATTCAATGGAGGATAAATGGTGGAAATCAGATTTCTTACCATTGGACTGGGAGGTTACAGAGAAGCAAAGGAAGGTTACGATACCCATGTGATAATGGATAGATTTTATTTCCTCAATTTAAAAAACTTTTGTTCATCAAAAGATGCTATCCAGAAAGTAAAAACATAGCCTACAGAATGGAACAAAATATCTGTACATCATATATCTGACAAGAGCCTGTTCTTCAGAACACATCAAGAACTTTTACAAATCGTCAACAACAAGAAGACAACCCAATTGTTTGAATAGAAAAGGACTCGAACATACCCTTCTCCAGAAGAGAAATGCAAATGGTCAACAAGCACATAAAAAGATGTGCACAAGAAGAAAGGAAACCCACGAGGTGGAACTATGTCAGAGGAAAGCAAGAACCCATGGAAAGAGCTTTCAGTAGCCAAAGCAGGAGTGAACTGAACAACCAAATACTATTCTGCTGAATTGTAACCAAAAGCTTAGATAATGATCTGGTTGGAGTGTCCACACTGTTAAAAATAAATGATTATATATATATATATAAAATATATATATATATATAAATAAATGATCATATATATATATATATATATATATATATATATATATATAGTGTGTGTGTGTGTGGGGGGGTGTTTTATGAGAACTGTTGAATGAACTGTGAGGAAGAACTCCAAATAGTAGATGTAGATAGTCATTCATTAAGGGGGTGGGACTATCTCCCCTGTTCTGAAGTGTGGGGACCGCATAGTGACTTCATCTTAAAGGAGACACACAGTGTCTTAAGTGCAGACTTAAGGAAAAAGTGACGTCACAGTGGGGAAAACCTTACAAACACTACCTAATCCAGGAAGACAAAGTTAACATGAACAGTGATAAGTTGCTTTGATGTATGTTCCCGTGATATAAAGTCATGAGAAAGCACTTTACCTCTGGGATCTGCTTCCTCAAAACCCATGACTCTATTCTAATCACAAGAAAAACAGCAAGTAAATCTCAGTGTGGGACAGTCTACAAAATACTAACTGTCTCCTCCTGAACACTGTCTAGGTCACTGAGAGAAGGATAGTGTGAGAAAATGTCAAAGCCAAAGAGATCCGAAAGTGACATGATGACTCAATGCCATGGATGTGATCCTAAGGCAGAAAAACGGAGAATAAAAGGAACCTGAATAAAATATGGGTTATAGTTCATAGTAAGGTATCCATATTTGTTCACTGATTGTGACAGTTCTGTAGAAAACTAGAATGAGAGGTGAAATTAAAAGTTAAATAAGAACAAGCTAGTGCATCAACCTGTAAATCTAGAATAAAAGGGTGATTTCCTCATAACACACAAACAAAACTAACCCTCAGATATGGAAAATACAAGCAGACCAATTAACCATCCTATGACCCTTTCTCCCTGATCATTCCGAAGAAGATAAAATACTGAAGCATAAATTAATTAACACAATTTTTAATTTACCTACTCTTGGCTATTACTATAGAGAGTCTAATAATATTGGGGTCTGGGGGCTTCCCTGGTGGCACAGTGGTTAGGAATCCACCTGCCAATGCAGGGGACACGGGTTCGAGCCCTGTCTGGGAAGATCCCACATGCTGCGGAGCAGCCCGTGAGCCACAACTACTGAGCCTGCGCTCTAGAGCCTGCGAGCCACAACTGCTGAAGCCCGTGTGCCACAACTACTGAAGCCCGCGCACCTAGATCCTGTGCTCCGCAACCAGAGAAGCCACCCCAATGAGAAGCCCTCGCACCGCAACGAAGAGTAGTCCCCGCTCTCAGCAACTAGAGAAAACCCGTGTGTAGCCGTGAAGACCCAATGCAGCCAAAAATTAAATAAATGAATTTTTAAAAAAATTAGGGTCTGTTGAAAAACGTGTTTGCCACGTTGAAAAATTGTGCAATGAAGGATACATATGCTGGTATAATTATAAAATGGTGTATTCATAAATGTGCTAGTCTCCTTTGGAATGCTGACATTTGGTGGTTCACAATCTCCTACTTCCTAATTTTCACTAGAAATTAAGGTTATAAAGGGTAAGAATTCTAATATATTTACATGAACTATTGGGAATAATAAGGGTGAAGTAAAAACTGTGTTCAAAATATGCAAAGAAAATAAATTGGTTTTTGGTAAGGAAAGGTAAACAAGGTATTATGGATGTGGTTCTGGTGAGGTGAAAGAAGGGGTTGTTTTTGCCCTAAAATAATTTAGAGGTTGTGTCATTGTTCCAGAATGCATGAGGGAATTAGGGACAAAAGCCTGAATGGGAAAAGAAAGTTGTAACAGGTCTGTGGAAAAGAGAGAAACTTGTATGATCAAGATGGCTAAGATTGAATAAACTTATTTATAAGGTTTGTTTGTTTGTTTTAATAAGGCCAACAGTGTAGTGATGGAAAACTAGAATTTGCTTTATCTCTGTCAAAATGACAAAGTTTCTTGTATTATCAGTATGTTTTAATAAGAGATTGGAAAAGATTTTTCTTTACCCTTTGAGTAATCTGCCTAGGAAACAACTATTTTGTGTCTTAACAAAGTAGTTTCCTGTACTTCCTGTTGTATTTATCTTATCTTTGGTTAGTCAGGAAAATCAAGACTTCTCTGTATTGAAAGAGCTATATGGTTTTTGGTTTTTGTTCTTTTACAAACATATAACTTTTTTTTTGCCTTTGAAATATTTTATTGTCACTTTAGTTAAATAGATAAGAAGGATTGTTTCATAGTGATCTGTAATTCTATTTAATTAAATGTTCAAATATTTTGACATTTTGGACAACTTCCTGAATCAATTTCTAAATAAAGTTTTATTGACTTTGAACTGACTGAGATTTCCCAGAGGGCTTCTGGAAAATCTCAAAGGATTTGTTCTCACACCTTGTAAAAAGATAGATGTTAAACTAATTAGGTTTACTTGATATACTAAATTACACAGAAAGCACTGTCAAATAAGAAGCGGTGTTTATGAAGGAGGATGATGGAGGTGGAGGTGCACGTTACCCGGGAGGAAATTAAGAAGGAGCCAGAGAAGGCCATCAATAAAGAGAAGACATTCCCACTGCTGCTGTGTGTCTTCACCACCAGTAACATCTCCCACCACGGAATGGACATGTTCTCCTGCAGAAATGTACAATCCTGTGAGCTACAGAGCTACACTTGGTTGAATGTAACCTTGAAAGAACTGACTAGTTTAGTAAAAGAAGTCTACCCAGGAGCTAGAAAGGGTACATAGATCAATTTTGTAATTGTTTTATGGAACTTAAAAGATTCAGCTGTCGAATAAGAAGACTGGCAGCACCATGTCTAGGAGAAAGAAGACTGATGATTCTGTAACCCTGCAGTCTCAGAAGTTCCCTGTAGGAGATCACTTTGACATAACAATCACCCCTCTAAATGGGACACTTCCTCCCTCTGGCTATATGCAACCTATTAAATTTTATTTAAAATTTCTTGGGAAAAAAAGAAGCAATGTTTAATCTTCTTTATATTTTTATGGATATATGCTATTAATATGTTTCCAAAATTGTATAAAGTTCCTAGAAATTTGTCAATGTCTTTGTTGTCCATGATATGTCCAGTTATAATGTAATTAGTCATAATTCCAGTTATTATCTTAAAATGTTATGTCACTGAAACAATCAAGTTTCCTAGTCAGTTGCATTAAAGTGAACTCTCATCATGTCTTTAATCCTGACCATCTTAAGCCCTTTGTCATTCATAGTTATCCTTTTACTCTGATGCTTTCTGAAAGCTCTTCAGTCAGTTACACACCAATGTGCTTCATCATCAACAAAAAAGGAAAGATTTAGTGGAGACGCTGATGTGTTCCTGAACTGCTGACCCCAAATCAAGCAAAATAAGAGTGAATTACATGTGACTGAATGAACTGATAAAGATGATTTTAATTTTTCTAAACTTTTGTTTGAAACATGCTGGTTCTTTAATGACTTATCTTCCAGATTAAGAAACCATCTTGCCCTTTTTTAAACAAGCTATCTATAACTTGCAACAGTTTAATACATTAAACCTTTGTAAATTAAAAAAAATATTTATCTTTTCTCTCCCCCGATCCCTCTGGAATTTAGCATCTCTTACTGAATACAGTTGACCCTTGGGTAACATGGGTTTGAACTGCATGGGTCCACTTATACGCAGATTTATTTTTCCCTAGTAAATATTACAGTACCACACGACCTGGGGTTTGTTGAATCCAAGGGTTCAGAACTGCAGATATGTTTTCCTTTATTCATCCATCCATTTCCAAATATTTGTCAACTGCTCACTAGAGATTGGCACTGAGCTTAGGCAGTAGAGATGCTGTAATGAAAAGAAGGAATGTGTTCATTGTCCTAAGGGAAAATGCATGGTGGGAAGAAGACATTAAACCAGTAATAACAGTAAGAACCATATACATCAAATGGGATAACTGCTATAATGGACTGACAGATACACACTAGTAAATATAAAATAGACAAACAACAAGGACCTACTGTTTTGCACAGGGAACAAAATGTATGTATAACTGAATCATTTTGCTGTACACCTGAAACACAACATTGTAAATCAATTAAACTTCAATTTTTAAAAGTGCAGGATGTTAAAAGGGCAGTCTTGAGTCACTCTTTAGTGATTTAACTTCCTAGACATAACTCATTGAATGGAAAGGAAGGAATCCAAGCCAGGTAGATCACTTAGAGTGTATGCTGGTCATTCTTCTTTTGCCTCTGCCCCATCTCTTATCTCCTTACCCTGCAATTCTGTTCCTTTTTTATCCTTCCCTGCCCTGCTCTGTGCCCAGGGGGCTGACCAGTATCAACTTACTGGGATTCCCTTGCCCTCTGGCTGCCAGTGGGTCTGGAGCATGGAGCACAGAGGTCTAGATGTTACCTTGTTCTCTCTCTGCCTCATCACTGTGGATTTTTCAGTGGATGGGTCTGCCTTTAACTACAGCTCTTTTGGGTAAACCTCATCCTCCAGTCTTCCCTCTTCTTGTTCCCGCTGACCTAGTGATGATAAAAACCTCCTCCAGTTGCTAGATCTTGGGTGCCTTAATCTCCATTACTGGTTCTTTAATTTTTTCCTCCACCACTCTCAAAATGTCCTTAATTAAATTCTGCTGAAAAATAACAGCCAAGTAAGCCTTCTCTTTTCTGTTGAGACTCTGATTGATACAGAGTGCTTCTCCATTAATTTGCAATTAAAACGAAGAGGATCAACTGTATTCTTCTTTTCATGGCAATGAAGTTATTTGCATAAATTCTATAACAATCTATTCTCCTTGTAACAGGACACAATTAGAAACATCAATTTATTATCAAGGCTTTGCCTGAAATGTCATATGTAGAAAGATGTAGATAGAACCAAACCATTTTCAGGAACTATGTTGATTTTGTGGGGTCAATGCTTACAAAGTCCCTTGAAAATAACTGGTCTGGTACCTGGCTTACAGGGTTCTCAGGCTTACCCTGGGAAGTGAGGAAGGAAGTTCACTTCCTGACAAACTCAGGAACCTTAGGCTATTTGGGGGACATTGAGAAGAGAGAAGTTCACCCAAATCGAGGTATTGCAGGGGAAATATGGTGGTGAGTCTATGGGTTGGCTTCCTAGCCTTGAGAGGCTTTTAAAAATTGAATCTGATAGAAAGCCCAGAAATAAACCCAGGCACTGATGGTCAACTAATCTATGACAAAGGAGGCAAGAATATATAATGGAGAAAAGACAGTCTCTTCAATAAGTGGTGCCGGGAAAGCTGGACAGCTACATGGAAAAGAATGAAATCATAACATTCTCTCACACCATATACAAAAATAAACTCAAAATGGATTAAAGACCTAAATATAAGACTGGATACTATAAAACTCCTAGACAAAAACATAGGGAGAACACTTTTTGACATAAATCGCAGCAATATTTTTTTGAATCCACCTCCTAGAGTAATGGAAACAAAAGCAGAAAATAAACAAATAGGACCTAATGAAACTTAAAGGCTTTTGCACAGCAAAGGAAACCATAAACAAAACGAAAAATAACATATGGAATGGGAAAAAATATTTGCAAATGATGAGACAAATGAGGGATTAGTTTCCAAAATATACAAACAGCTTAATATCAAAAAAACAAACAACTCAATCAAAAAATGCATGGGGGTGCTTCCCTGGTGGCGCAGTGGTTGAGAGTCCGCCTGCTGATGCAGGGAACACGGGTTCGTGCCCTGGTCTGGGAGGATCTCACATGCCGCGTAGCGGCTGGGCCCGTGAGCCATGGCCGCTGAGCCTGCGCGTCCGGAGCCTGTGCTCTGCAAAGGGAGAGGCCACAATAGTGAGAGGCCCACGTACCGCAAACAAGCCACACTAGTGAGAGGCCCGCATACTGCAAAAAAAAAAAAAAAAAAAAAATGCATGGGGCTTCCCTGGTGGCACAGTGGTTAAGAATCTGCCTGCCAATGCAGGGGACACAGATTCGAACCCTGGTTCGCGAAGATCCCACATGCCGCGGAGCAACTAAGTGTGCGCCACAACTACTGAGCCTGCACTCCGAAGCCCTCGAGCCACAACTACTGAGCCCGTGTGCCACAACTACTGAAGCCCGCATGCCTAGAGCTGATGCTCCACAACAAGAGAAGCCACCGCAATGAGAAGACCGCGCACCGCAACGAAGAGTAGCCCCCACTCGCCACAACTAGAGAAAGTCTGCGCACAGCAACAAAGAACCAAAGCAGGCAAAAGTAAAATAAATAAAATTTTTAAAAATGCGTGGGAGACCTAACTAGACATTTCTCCAAAGAAGACATAGAGATGGCCAACAGGCACATAAAAACATCACTAATTATTAGAGAAATGCAAATCAAAACTACAATGAGGTATCACCTCACACTAGTCAGAATGGCCATCATCAAAAAGTCTACAAATCATAAATTCTGGAGAGGGTGTGGAGAAAAGAGAACCCTCCTACAGTGCCGGTGGGATTGTAAGTTGGTGCAGCCACTATGGAGAACAGTACGGACTGGAGGTTCCTTAAAAGACTAAAAATAGAGTTATCATATGACCCGGCAATCCCACTCCTAGGCATATATCCTGAAAAAACTATAATTCAAAAAGATACATGTACCCCAATGTTCACAGAAGAACTATTTACAATAGTCAGGATGTGGAAGCAACCTAAATGTCCATCAACAGAGGAATAGATAAAAAAGATGTGGTACATATACACAATGGGATACTATTCAGCCATTAAAAAAAGAATGAAATAATGCCATTTGCAGCAACATGGATGGACCTAGAGATTATTATACTAAGTGAAGTAAGTCAGACAGAGAAGGACAAATATCATGATATCACTTATATGTGGAATCGAAAAAATGATACAGATGAGCTTATTTACAAAACAGAAATAGACTCACAGACATAGAAAAAAAACTTATGGTTACCAAAGGGGAAAGGAGGGGGAGGGATAAATTAGGAGTTTGGGAATAAAGTATACACACTATATATAAAATAGATGTATAGCACAGGGAACTATACTCAATATCTTGTAATAACCTATAATGGAAGAAAATCCAAATATATATATATTTATTTATAAATATGTAATATTTACAAATACATAAATATTTTTAACTTAATCACTTTGCTGTATACCTGAAACTAACACATTGTAAATCAACTATATTTCAATAAATTTTTAAAATAAATAAATAAAAATAAAAATTGAATCTGAGATTCCCTATTAACAGTTCCAGCAATACAAACTGCTCTGTTCTGAGAAATACCACGACAGTGACACGAATGTACGTGCTGTCACTGAAGGTACTCAAGCTGCAAACACATTAATTAATTTGCAGATTTTTTTTAAAACAACCTTTTTTTTTTTTTTAGTTTTTAATTTTGGCTGTGCCAGGTCTTAGTTGTGGGATCTTCGTTGCAGCATGTGGGATCTTTAGTTGCAGCATGAGGGATCTTTAGTTGTGGCATGCAGGCTCATAGTTACAGCATGCGAACTCTTAGTTGTGACATGTATTCGGGATCTAGTTCCCCGACTAGGGATCAAACCCGGGCCCCCTGCATTGAGAGTACAGAGTCTTACCCACTGGACCAGCAGGGAAGTCCCGGTTTGCAGATATTAAATCATTCTTGCGTCCCTAGAATAAATCCCACTTGATCATGGTGTATGATTCTTTTAATGTATTCTTGAATTTGGTTTGCTAATATTCTGTTTAGGATTTTTGCATCTATGTACATCAAGGTCCTTCTTGATATTCTTAAAATCCGAATTTAAAATATTATCTCAGTGAAAAATTACAGGTAAAATGCAAAAATATCAAGAAAGTGAAAGAGTCCTTAGAAATAAATGATAATAAGGAATAACAGATGAAAGGAACAAGGACTCAAAATAACTTACTTTCCATAAGATTTTAGCTCTTCAGAGGAATTCTCATTAAAATAAATGTAAAAGGCAAGCTTTAGATTAAAATTTAAAACTTTTTGGGGCACTATATTTCCATGGTGAAATGGAAACGTAATTTATGTATAAGATATTAAGGAATACTGTTTTCAAAAACTTTTAATGACTTGGATAAGTACTAATATTAAGTGAAAAGGTAACTAGGAATATAGGATGATCCCATCTAATTTAGATGAAATATAGATATGCTGAGTGCTAGCTCTCAAATTTTTAAAAAGGTTTTAATGTTACTACAATGGGAAGGATTCCATAAACATGCTTTGGTTTGATATTCTGTTTTTGAGGGTCCAGCCGCTGCGTCCTCTTTGCTCGGTTTCCTGGGATGCGACTGCTGGCATCCTCTACCCACACGCCGTCCTCCTCTGTTTACAAAAGAACTCAGGACCCACCTCTTCCCTTCCCAAGCCCGGTTTCACCCACCCACACCAAAAAGGAGCAAGCCCTCCTCTCTGAGCACGGGATTGAGGACCCCTCCCAGGCTCAAGGCTGGCTTTTAGTGTCTGATTACAGCCATTTCAACAATGTCCACTGAGCGCCACCAAGCACTGCTGTGGGTTCTCAGGACTGCTAGCTGTTCTGGGTACTGGGCATTGCCCAGGGGCCTCGCAAAGGGAGTGAGTTTAGTCTGAGGAAGCACCTGGGATACTGATTCTCTGAATCACTTTGCTGTACACCTGAAACTAACACAACATTGTAAATCAACTCTACCTCAATTTAAGAAAAAAGATATTCCGTCATCAAAAATTGTTCTGAAAGTTGTAAAGTTTTCCCTTTCAAATGTAGGTTCTTAACGTGTCTGTAATTGGCTTGGTGGTGTTTTGTGAAGTAGGGATCAAACTTAGTTTCCCATATGGATACCAAATCGTCCCAGCACCATTTACTAAATGGGCCTCCGTTCTCCATATACATGTTAAGAAGCCTTTTTAAAAATCCTAAGTATTAAGGACGTCAGGTCTTTGGTAATTTGTAGAGCACCCCAAGTCATGCCTCCGGATTGTGTCTTCTCCCCTCTTTTTACCATTGCAATTTCTAATATGCACAAGTGCCCCAGAAAGCCCTCTGTAGTGACCCGTGGATGTTTCTGTGAGGACAGGGATGTGAGCATGGAGGAGGGGCTGAGTCCATAAGGACCATGTGACCATGCTGTGTGACCCCAACATGGGGTCTGGCTGGGACTTCCTAAGGCAGGGTCTGTGTTTCTTCCTCTTGGTGTCTGGCTGTGCACAGTAGGGCTGGTGGATTGGGACCTGGGTCTCTGGAGAAGGCAGTAGAGAGATCAGAGCCCACTGCCTGCTTTTTCATTCATGTCCCTCCTGTGGGCCCCGCTGAGCTGGTGTGGAGACGTTTCTGACACATTTCTCCTAAAGGCCTGAGAGGTGCTCGGTGCTTCTCATCCCCTGCCTCACCCCTCCTTGCATCATTTTGACAATGAGGCAACTGTGGTTTAATAGTCACCCCCTCTCACTCCTGCCAGCTCCTCGCCTTGTAGGGAGATGGAGAACCCTGGGAGCAGCACCCCATCACACTTGAGGCTGGACCAGAGACACGTTCTCGCCAGGAAGTCTCCATCCCTGCTGTGGGAGTTTGGAGTTACGGCTTCTGATCATGCACCCCCCCACACGCCCCGGCCCTCGGCCCAGGCCCCACTCTGAGGGTCTCCCCTCCCTGACCCACAACCAGTAGTGAGCATTTGGTCCAGCCGCCTGGCTTTTCTGCCCTGGTCCTCGTCCAGCCCCATCCGGCTTCCAGGCTCCACTCTTGACCCCTGCCCACAAGGTCAGGAGGGCCCAGTTCCAGGACAGTTTCACACAAGGAGAGGCTGCTGGAAGCCCTCCCACCCCCTGGTCTAGATAAGCATTTCTTTGGAGCCTCTCGCAACCCTGTGAGGAGACACTGTTTTTGTGCCCATTTTCCAGTTGAGAAAGACGAGGCTCAGAGCCATTATGTGATTTGCCCAGGGTCACTCAGCAGGTCAGTGAGTGAGCTGGGATGTGAGCCCAGGCTGTGTGGCCCCAGACTCCACGTCTCAGACTCCATGGAAGTCTTTCACCTCCTCGTTAAATTTATTTCAAGATATTTCATTTTTTTGATGCAGTTGTAAATGGGACTGTTTTCTTAATTTCTCTTTCTGATGGTTATTACTAGTGTAGAGAAATGCAACAGATTTTTGTATACTGAGTTCATATCCTGCAACCTTGCTGAATTTGTTTATTAGTTCTAATAGTTATTTTTTGGTGGAGTTTTTAGGGTTTCATATCATATCATGTCATATGCAAATAGTGACAGTTTTACTTCTTCTCTTCCAATCTGGATGCCTTTTATTTCCTTTTCTGACCTAATTACTCTGGGTAAGACTTCCAATACTGTGTTGAATAAAAGCGGTGAGAGCGGGCATCCTTGTGTTATTCCTGATCTTTCAGGAAAATCTTTCAGCTTTTCACCACTGAATATGATGTTAGCTTGTGGCCTTTAGTATATTCCATGTATAACCAGTTTGTTGAGAGTTGATATCATAAACAGATGTTGCATTTTCTCAAAAGCTTTTTCTACATCTACTGAGTTGATCATATGATTTTTATCCTTCATGTTTTTTATGTGGTGTATCACAGATTGATTTGTAGACATTAGATCATTCTTACATCCCTAGAATAAATCCCACTTGATCATGATGTATGATTCTTTCAATGTATTTTTGAATTTGGTTTGCTAATAGTCTGTTGAGGATTTTTGCATCTATGTACATCAGGGTCCTCCTTCCATTATTAAAATCCAAATTTAAAATGATGTTTCATTGAAAAATTACAGGTAAATGCAAAAATATCAAGAATGTGAAAGAGTCCTTAGAAGTAAATGATAATAAGGCATAACAGATGAAAGAAACAAGGACTCCTAATAACTTACTTTTCATAAGAATTTTAGCTTTTCAGAGGAATTCCCCTTAAAATAAATGTAAAAGGCAAGCTTTAGGTTAAAATTTAAAACTTTTGGGGGCACTATATTTCCATGGTGAAACAGAAACTTATGTAACTTATGTATAAGATATTAAGGAATACTATTTTCAAAAACTTTTAATGACATGGATAAGTACTAATATTAAGTGAAAAGGTAACTAGGAATATAGGATGATCCCATCTAATTTAGATGAAATATAGATATGCTGAGTGCTAGCTCTCAAATTTTTAAAAAGGTTTTAATGTTACTACAATGGGAAGGATTCCATAAACATGCTTTGGTTTGATATTCTGTTTTCTTTCAGCCAGAAACACAGAGCTGCGATGCAGACCATGTGTGACCAACACTTTCCCACCCCACCCCCTGTGCGTCCTGGGAGGCATTGACTTTCTGTCCTGGAGCCCAGTGCCTGACTCAGGGGCTCCATAAATGTTCCCTGACATACTGCACTTGGGAAGAAGCCTATTTTTCCATAGTGTGAAATAATAGGAAAATTACTTCCACTAGAAGATTCCCCCCTAAACATTGAATCTTACAAATTTAGTTTTGATCTACTTGCAATCCTGTGAAGATATCTGAGTTTAGATGTGGCTTCTTTTGCAACAGAACCAGGGAACCCTGAGCACTCCTGTCATTTCTCATGTGACCACCAGAGGGCAGTGCGTGGCTGCTTGTGACAATCACACTGCCCCCCACCCCCCACCCCACCCCCCGGCAAACATTTTACAGTCTTCCTCAGAACATGTTTTATATCCTTAGAACATTTCTTTGAGGATTATTTAATTTCCTTTTATTCTTCAAGCCTTTGGAATCTAATGAAAACTTACAAATAACAACTAAAGGTAATGCACTGGACGGGAGATGCCCCTCCTTACACAGGCAGACACCTGAAATTATGGGTGTCTGAATGAGATGGGCCCTTGTCTAACATAACATTTAAAAACTCATCCAAAATGGATCAAAGACCTAAATTTAGGAGCTACATCTATAAACTTATAGAAGACAACATAGGAGCAAATCTTCATGACTTTGGATTTGGAGTCGGTTTCTTGAAGGTGACAACTCTCATAAAGGGTCACCAACATGACTGCTTTCTATTTGGCTCTTAGTGTGCCTCAGGCCCCAGGCAAGAATTATACAGGTCATTTCTCCAGCAATTCTTCCCAAACCCATTCAGCAGTTCCAGTTATTTTCTCCATTTTAGACATGGGACCACTGAGGCTCACAGCCTTGCTTGATCACCCAGCTAAGAAGAGGCTGAGCAGGGACCAGACTGCAGTCTCTCTGCCCTTGGACCCTGTGCTCTTTCCACACTGCTCGTCCCTGGATTCCTCCAGAGATCGGATCCCCAGACCTTGAGAACTCACTGAGCTCTGGGGCAGGATCACCTCCTATGCCTGCGGCTAGGTTTGTGGGCCAGGAACGGCCCACTCTGGACACTGGGGGCCCTCCTGGTGCCAGGATCAGCCGATATCTGGGCAGGGGGAGGTCTCTCTATGGGCACCAAGAGTAAAGGTTCTTGTATTCTCAGAGCTGAGAGGCCCCCCTGCAGCATCTGGTCTTAGCCTGCTTGTCAGGGGGGCCCTGCAGGCGTCTACTGAACACTGGGCTCAAATCTTGCCTTGGCCGGTCGGTGGGGCAGGAAAGGGGGCAGTTTCCTTCAGCTCCATTTCCTCGTCAGTCAAACAGGCACAGTGTTTCTACCTTCTTCCTGGGGTTGTTAAGAGATTCAGTGAGACGATTCATGTCTGGAAAAGAGACCCAGGTAAGGACTGGATCATCCTTAGCCGTACCTGCTGATATGACCTCCCTGCAAGCCCGCTGCTGCCCTGGGCTCCCCGCCTCCGCCCACTCTGTCCCCTCTGCTGAGGGCCCAGCTCCCTCAGACTCAGATGATTCTCCAGGAAGCCCTTTTCACACTCCCATTGGCTGGGGTGTCCCTGGGCCGGCGGTGGGGAACAGCACTGGGGCTCACGCCATCAGACCCGGGCATCCCTGGAGCCGGACGTGAGCCCGTGCCTGAGGACGATGAGGTTCCGAGTGTGCAGAGCTGACCCTGGAGCGCCGTGCACAGTGCCGTCTCCTCCTCGGACCACGGGCCGGGGTGCCGGGAAAGGGGCTCCCTCCTTCCAAGCAACCACGGTGAGCTGCGCTGAGCTCCCTGGGGCGCCCCCCAGCTCCCCTGTGCCTCGCCCCCAGACCGCATCTCAGGGCCCCGCAGCCACGGTGGGCAGGGGCAGTGTCTTCTCGCGGGTCGATATTGAAAGTCAGTTTCTGGAGATGTTAGTCGTTAATGGAAACGACATTGGGAAGAATCCGGGCCCCTTTGTACAAACCAGCACCGAGCCCGAGCCCGTCACCGTGACGGCACTGCTCGCGCCGTGGGGCCCTGCCCCGCGGTCCTCACTGCTCTCCACCCCGGTTCCGTCAGGCGCGTCCCCCTCTGACCCTCAGGGGAGCCCTGAGTGTCCTCCCTGTGAAGGTCTATGTTCCGTGCATGCGGACCCGTCTCTTGGCCGAGGAGAGGGAGGTCGCTGACCCGCAGCCGTACACAGAGTGCCCTCCGTCCTCACCTTGAGGGAGGTGAGGGCGCCCCCCTTCTCCTCACCTGGGGTCTCGGGCGGGAAGCAGAGCCCCTCCCCATGCAGAAGCTGAATGTGAGGGGTGCCAGGGCTGGGGGCTGGCGCAGGGCCGAGCCAGGGGTCACTGCTGGGGGAGCCCGAGGGGTGCTCAGGGGCGGTGCCGCCTCCAGGGCCCCCAGCCCGAGGCTCTGACCTTCCCGCAGCTCCCAGGGCGCCCACGTGCTTTGCTAAGGCCTCTCCTGCTCACACAAGCTGCAGCGGGCCTTGCTGTGTCGCGGCTCAGAACTTCATCTGGCCTGAGCACAGTCAAGGCCACGTCTGTAAGTCGCCCACCTGCTCTGAGAGGTGCTCTCTTGGGAAAAAGGAGCCCCGCCTTGGAGGGGTAGGGAGCGGCCCGGCCTGAAGCCTCCTCTGGCCGGGAAGCAGGGCCTGCGTTCTTGGCTCCGAAGCGGACTTAGGAGCTGAGGGCTGGGTGGCTCCCGGGTGGGGCCGGGCAGGGCTGGACGGCCATGAGCTCCGGGGAACGGGGCAGGGGGGTGGGGTGGGAAACCTGGGCCAAGGGACTGGGGTGGCCCCTCCCTCCTCCGCGGGTCACTCTTAGACACCCTGAGGGCCTCCACCGCCCACTCGGCCACCTCCCTGCCTCAGGTGGAGCTCCGGGCTCTCGGGAGCCCCTGCTTTCCCAAACGAGGTGCAAACTTGATGCAGAGACACAGACAGTGGAAACCGCAGCCAACACCTAAAAATGCTCCCGAATTGTGTTCCCCAAATTACACTTATAGGGACCAGTCATTAAAAAAAAAAGAGATTGATGGATGCAGATGTAAAGTACAATTAGAAGAGCAAAAAACTGGGAATGGCCCAATTGTGCACAGCCAGGGCTGCTGAGTAACTTGGAATATGTGGCCACCGATAAAGGACAAGGGATGCAGGACTGACCTGCGTGTCCACCTGTGGGGACATCAGTTTACAGAACACAGCCCTGGGGCCTCACCACCCTTACCCTCTTGTGTGCACACACACACACACACACACACACACACACCCCACTGCACTGTCCAATGGAAAAGACTGGAAAAATGGAAACCACTTGTTAAGGACAATTATTTCTTTTTTTCAGAATTTTATTTTATTCCAGTTGTTTGTTTTGTTTGTTTGTTTGTTTGTTTTTCTTTTTGCGGTACGCGGGTGTCTCACTGTTGTGGCCTCTCCCGTTGCGGGGCACAGGCTCCGGACGCGCAGGCTCAGCGGCCATGGCTCACGGAACCAGCCGCTCCGCGGCATGTGGGATCCTCCCCGACCGGGGCACGAACCCGCGTCCCCTGCATCGGCAGGCGGACTCTCAACCACTGCGCCACCAGGGAAGCCCTTTCTCCCAGTTTTATTACGATATAGACACACAGCACTGTATAAATGTAAGGTATACAGCATACCGATTTGACTTACAATCATCATGAAGTTTAGTGACTATTCATCCTCTCATATAGACACAAAATAAAAGAAAAAGAAAACGTGTTTTCCCTTGTGAGGAGAATTCTTAGGATTTACTCTTAAGAACTTTCATATATAACACACAGCAGTGGTAACTGTATTTATCATGTTGGACATCACATCCCTAGTACTCATTTATCTTTTTTTTTTGGAATTTTTAAATTTTATTGTATTTATTTTTTTATACAGCAGGTTCTTATTATTATCTATTTTACACATATTAGTGTATACATGTCAATCCCAATCTCCCAATTCATCCCACCACCATCCCCTGCCTCTTTCCCCCTTTGGTGTCCATAAGTTTCTTCTCTACATCTGTGTCTCTGTTTCTGCCCTGCAAACTGGTTCATCTGTACCATTTTTCTAGGTTCCACATATATGCGTTAATATATATTTGTTTTTCTATTTCTGACTTGCTTCACTCTGTATGACAGTCTCTAGATCCATCCACGTCTCTACAAATGACCCAATTTCATTCCTTTTTATGGCTGAGTAATATTCTCTTGTATATATGTACCACATCTCCTAGTACTCATTTACCTTATAATTGGAAGTTTGTACCTTTTCAACCACCTTCATCCAGTTCTCCCTCCCCTCACCCCCCACCTCTTGTAACCACAGATCTGGTCTCTTTTTCTATGAGTTTGTTTGTTTGTTTTTCAAAGTATGTCTGACCTTGAACACTATGTTAGTTCCTGGCACACAACACAGTGATATGTCTATACATTTCAAAATGATCGTCATGATTAGTCTAGTTACCATCTGTCCCCAGACAAAAATATTAAACTGTTATTGACCATATGCCCCACTAATACAGTACATTTCATTCCCGTGACTCATTTATTTGTAACTGGAAATCTGTACCTCTTCATCTCCCTCACCTATTTCTGGCATCCCCATACAACTCTTCCTTCTGACAACTACCTGTTTGTTCTCTGTATCTATGAGTCTGTTGCTATTTTGTTGTTCGTTCTTTCATTTGTTTTGATTTTTAGATTCCACACAGAAATAAAATAATATGATATTTATCTTTCTCTGTCTGACTGATTTGGCTAAGCATAAGGTCCATCCATGCTGTCGCAAATGGCAAGATTTCATTCTTTTTTGATAGCAGAGTAATAGTTCATTGTGTGTGTGTGTGTGTGTGTGTGTGTGTGTGTGTGTGTGTATACCACATATTTTTTAATCTATTCATCTGTCGTTGGGCACTTAGATTGCTTCCATATCTTGGTTATTGTAAATAATGCTGCTATGAACATTGCGGTGCATATATATCTTTTTGAATTAGTGTTTTTTTTCTCTCGATAAATACCTAAAAGTGGAATTGCTGGGTTGTATGGTAGTTCTATTTTTAGTTTATTTAGGAACCTCGATACTGTTTTCCACAGTGGCTGCACCAATTTACATTCCCACAAACAGTATATAAGGGTTTCCTTTTCACCACATCCTCTCCAACATTTGTTATTTGTGTTCTTTTTGATGACAGCCATTCTGACAAGAATGAAGTGATATCTCATTGTGGTTTTGATTTGCATTTCTCTGATGATCGGTGATGTTGAGCATCTTTTCATGTGTCTGTTGGTCATCTGTATGTTCTTGGGGAAATGTCTGTTCAGGTCTTCAGCCCATTTGGGTTTTTGTTTTTTTTTGGGTTGAGCTGAATGAGCTCTTTGTCTATTTTGGGTGTTAAGCCCTTATCAGAGACATTGTGTGCAAACATCTTCTCCCATTCAGTAGGCAGCCTTTTCCCTTTGTTGATAGTTTCCTTCACTGTGCAGAAAATTTGAGTTTGATGGAATCCCATCTGTTTATTTTTGCTTTTGTTTTCCTGGCCTGAGGAACATATCTGAGAAAATACTGCTAAGACCACTATCAAAGTGCATACTGCCTATGTGTTCTTCTAGAATTTTTATGGTGTTAGGTCTTACATTATGTCTTTAATCCATTTTGAGCTTATTTTGTATCTGGTTTGAAAAGAAAGACAATTATTTCTTGGTAGAAGGAATGTATCTTCGTTTCTTATTTTTATTTATTTATTTTTAATTAATTTATTTTATATTTGGCTGCATTGGGTCTTTGTTGCTGCACTCGGGCTTTTCTCTAGTTGTGGCGAGCGGGGCCTACTCTTCGTTGCGGTGCACAGGCTTCTCATTGTGGTGGCTTCTCTTGTTGTGGAGCACGGGCTCTAGATTCGCGGGCTTCGGTAGTTGTAGCCCGTGGGCTCTAGAGCGCAGGCTCAGTACTTGTGGCGCAGGGGTTTAGTTGCTCCACGGCATGTGGGATCTTCCCGGACCAGGGCTCGAACCCATGTCCCTTGCATTGGCAGGCAAATTCTTAACCATTGCACCACCAGGGAAATCCCTCACAGGTCTTTTTTAATTTACAAAATTTTTATTTTTTAAGGAAGTTTCTGGCAAAGATAAAATCAAGCAAAATCTGCTCTTCATAGCCTACCCTCCCCAAATTTGGGACCAAAACATACATATGCAGATATGCATAGAATAAGTAAACACCTTGGAATTATTATAACTTGATAAAGAGCATAAAGAATTAAAGAACCTGCTCTAGACGGTGAACGTTTAGCATTTTCTGTTGTATTGTAAAGGGGGTGAAAACTATTAGAGGAACAATTTAAGCTCTGAAGCTCGGAGCTACAAGTGTGGATATCCAGTGGCACTCACCCAGGGTAATTGTTGAAAAGATTCTGGGAAGGCACTGAGAACCTTACAAAATATCCATAGTAATAACACCTTCCCTTTATGTATTGAAGATAGTATTATCTGTTAGAATATGAAACTTCTCCTTGGAATTAGATTACTGTGATGTTCACATACAAAAACTAGATTGGAACATTCATTTTCATACAAGGAAAAATGTTTTTCAGACATTTATTAAAGTGATATTTTTATTTATTATTAAAGTGATATTTTTCCTGATCTATCACAGACCGAAAACTTCCAGTGTACAGAGCTTGCTAGCATGGATTAAATTTCTGTGATAATTATCCTGGAAATCATATTAGCAAGGACCAAAAATCTATGGGGGAACTGTGTGCAATTTTGCTCAAGACATCCCTCGTGGCTCAGTGGCAAAGAATCTGCCTGCCAATTCAGGGGACACAGATTTGAGTCCTGGTCCAAGAAGATGCCACATGCCACAGAGCAACTAAGCCTGTGCACCATAACTACTGAGCCTGCACTCTAGAGCCCACGAGCCACAACTACTGAGTCTGTGTGCCACAACTACTGAGCCCGTGTGTCACAACTACTGAAGTCCACACGCCTAGAGCCCATGCTCTGTAAAAAGAGAAGCCACCACAATGAGAAGCCTGCGCACCGCAACAAAGAGTAACCCTCGCTCGCTGCCACTAGAGGAAGCCCACGTGCAGCAACGAAGACCCAACACAGCTAAAAATAAATAAATAAAATAAATAAATTTACTGAAAAAAAAAAGACAGTCGGTGTCCATTCTGCTCACTCAAGTGACAAACAAACCTGGGTTTGAACACTGAAGGGCAGAAATGCCTCTTCAACACCAGAGTTCTGGAAAATTCTCATACTTTTTTGGTAACATTCCAGGAATTGGCTAAGTGGCAATGTGGGTTATGAGACTGCAATGATACCATTGGAATTCAATGAATAACTTTAAAGAAAAAGCCTCACATACTTTCCTTTTCTTAAACAGCTTTATTGAGGCATAATTTACAAATTATATAATTCACCCATTTAAAGTGTACAACTCAATGGGTTTTAGTATATATTCACTGAGTTGTGCAACTATCATCACAATCAATTTTAGAACATTTTCATCACATTCCCCCAAATCCATACCCATTAGCAGTCACTCCCCACTTCCCCCCAACCTCCCCCAGCCCCTGGCAACCACTGATATGATTTCTGTCTCTATGGATTTGCCTGCTCTGTGCATTTTTTATCAATGGGATCATATAAGATGTGGGAACTTTTTTTTTTTGAGGGAAGGGGTAGGGGAAGAACAATGGTCTGCTTTTCTATTATTATAAATTTCTTGTCATATAATATTTATAATCCTTCTGTCCCTAAATATTATCTTCCTAATTTCCATCCCAGGTGGTAATGGAAGGGAGGATGGTTTCTGGCTGGTTATGGCATGGTGTTCTGCTGCACAAAGTGCGTGCTCCACTTGGACACTGCGGGAAGGGGAGGGTGTGGCAGACGCCTCTGCTCTTGTCCTCAGTGCTGCCCGTGGGTCCCCAGCCTCCTACATCACCTAACCAGGTAATAGGAGAAGCCAGATGTGTAAGGATAAGCTGGACGTCTGTGAGAAAGACTTGAGAGTCAAACACCAGAGAAATTAGCTCAAACATCAAGTAGAAGGGACAACAGCAAGATTGGAGAGGTGATGTAGTGTCTAGGGTTTAGACAGAAATCAGATCAGATTAACAGCATGTAAGAAACAAGCAATCAGTGTCCACAGTGTTCGCCCAGGTACTCTGATAGCCTTAGTCTAGAACACAGCTATTCCACTGGGAAACACTGAAGGGCCAATGGTCCCTTGTCATTGAGTTAAGTCTTTGTGTTCTGGGAGAATGGGTAGGCATCCTTGGTTGCCTTCAAAATAGTCATTTGCCCCATCCCACTTCCACAACCCATATCCCCGCCTCCATTCCGGCTACGTATAGGTCTGACAATGCCAGATACTATATTCCCATTCCTCCTTCCAAGGAGAGTCAAGAATGAGATCCAAAAGTGGCCAAGTGACCTGGTGGGAGACTGCTGGAAGACTTCTCAGAATAGATTTCCTCCCTAATAAAAAACAGATTCATGAAAAAAAAAATACCAGTGGCAAATTTGGCAAGACATTGTCTTCATTTGATCCCTGGAAGTGTAATAACCACCTTGAGACCATGAAGGGGTAAGTCAGAGGATGGCAACTTGGGAATACAGAATCCATCAAGGTCTTGATGGCAATGTTGTACTTCTTTTTTTTTTTTTAAGTAAAAGTATAATTTATTTATTTTTAATTTTAATTTTTAACATCTTTATTGGAGTATAATTGCTTTACAACGGTGTGTTAATTTCTGCTTTATAACAAAGTGAATTGCTGTACTTCTGATGTAAGTAATCCCACAGTGCCTTTCTCAGCTTTTTGTTATGTGAGTTTATCAACATTTAATTGGGCTTTCTGATTTTTTTTATTTTACTTTTATTTTTTTTAACATCTTTATTGGAGTGTAATTGCTTTAATACAAAGTGAATCAACTATACATATACATATATCCCCATATCTCTTCCCTCTTGCATCTCCCTCCCTCCCACCCTCCCTATCCCACCCTTCTAGGTGGTCACAAAGCACTGAGCTGATCTCCCTGTGCTTTGCAGCTGCTTCCCACTAGCTATCTATTTTACATCTGACAGTGTAGATATGTCCATGCCACTCTCTCACCTTGTCCCAGCTTACCCTTCCCCCTCCCCGTGTCCTCAAGTCAATTATCTAGTAGGTCTGCGTCTTTATACCCATCTTGCCTCTAGGTTCTTCATGACCTTTTTTTTTTTTCTTAGCTTCCATATATATGTGTTAACATACGGTATTTGTTTTTCTCTTTCTGACTTACTTCACTCTGTATGTGAACATTTTGGTACATGACTCTTTGAATTATGGTTTTCTCAGGGTATATGACAATAGTGGAATTGCTGGGTCGTATGTTACTTCTATTTTTAGTTTTTTTTTAAATTTATTTATTGTTTTTATTTATTTATTTATTTGGGGCTGCATTGGGTCTTCATTGCTGTGCATGGGCTTTCTCTAGTTGCAGCAAGCGGGGGCTACACGGGCTTCTCATTGCGGTGGCTTCTCTTGCTACAGAGCACAGACTCTAGGCGCACGGGCTTCAGTAGTTGTGGCATGCGGGCTCGGTGGTTGTGGTTTACAGGCTCTAGAGTGCAGGCTCAGCAGTTGTGGCACACAGGCTTAGTTGCTCCACAGCATGTGGGATCTTCCCAGACCAGGGCTCAAACCCGTGTCCCCTGCATTGGCAGGCGGATTCTTAACCACTGCACCACCAGGGAAGCCACTATTTTTAGTTTTTTAAGGAACCTCCATACTGTTCTCCATAGTGGCTGTATCAATTTACATTCCCACCAACAGTGAAAGAAGGTTCCCTTTTTGCCACACCCTCTCCAGCATTTATTGTTTGTACATTTTTTGAAGATGGCCATTCTGACCGGTGTGAGATGATAGCTCATTGCAGTTTTGATTTGCATTTCTCTAATGATTAATGATGTTGATCATTCTTTCATGTGTTTGTTACCAATCTGTATATCTTCTTTGGAGAAATGTCTATTTAGGTCTTATGCCCATTTTTGGATTGGGTTGTTTGTTTTTTGATATTGAACTACATGATCTGCTTGTAAATTTAGGAGACTAATCCTTTGTCAGTTGCTTCATTTGCAAATATTTTCTCCCATTCTGAGGGTTGTCTTTTCATCTTGTTTATGGTATCCTTTGCAGTGCAAAAGCTTTTAAGTTTCATTAGTTCCCATTTGTTTATTTTTGTTTTTATTTCCATTTCTCTAGGAGGTGGGTCTAAAAGGATCTTGCTGTGAATTATGTCATAGAGTGTTCTGCCTATGTTTTCCTCTAAGAGTTTGATAGTGTCTGGCCTTACATTTATATCTTTAATCCATTTTGAGTTTATTTTTGTGTATGGTGTTAGGGAGGGTTTTAATTTCATACTTTTACATGTAGCTGTCCAGTTTTCACAGCACAACTTATTGAAGAGGCTGTCTTTTCTCCATTGTATATTCTTGCCTCCTTTATCAAAGATAAGGTGACCATACGTGCATGGGTTTATCTCTGGGCTTTCTATCATGTTCCATTGATCTATATTTCTGTTTTTGTGCCAGTACCATACTGTCTTGATTAATGTAGCTTTGTACTATAGTCTGAAGTCAGGGAGATTGATTCCTCCAGCTCCAGTTTTCTTTCTCAAGATTGCTTTGGCTATTCGGGGTCTTCTGTGTTTCCATATAAATTGTGAAATTTTTTGTTCTAGTTCTGTGAAAAATGCCAGTGGTAGTTTGATAGGGATTGCATGGAATCTGTAGATTGCTTTGGTAGTAGAGTCATTTTCACAATGTTGATTCTTCCAATCCAAGAACATGGTATATCTCTCCATCTATTTGTATCACCTTTAATTTCTATCACCAGTGTCTTATAATTTTCTGCATAAAGGTCTTTTGTGTCCTTACGTAGGTTTATTCCTAGGTATTTTATTATTTTTGTTGCAATGGTAAATGGGAGAGTTTTCTTAATTTCAATTTCAGATTTTTCATCATTAGTGTATAGGAATGCAAGAGATTTCTGTGCATAAATTTTGTATCCTGCTACCTTACCAAATTCATTGATTAGCTCTAGTAGTTCTCTAGTAGCATCTTTAGGATTCTCTGTGTATAGTATCCTCTCATCTGCAAACAGTGACAGTTTTACTTCTTCTTTTCCGATTTGGATTCCTTTTATTTCTTTTTCTTCTCTTATTGCTGTGGTTAAAACTTCCCAAACAGGGCTTCCCTAGTGGCGCAGTGGTTGAGAGTCCGCCTACCAATGCACGGGACACAGGTTCGTGCCCCGGTCCGGGAAGATCCCACATGTCGCGGAGCCGCTAGGCCTGTGAGCCATGGCTGCTGAGCCTGCACTTCCGGAGCCTGTACTCCTCAATGGGAGAGGCCACAACAGTGAGAGGCCCGCGTAACACACACCCACACACAAAAAACTTCCCAAACATGATATTGGCCTGTAGTATTCTTTCTTTGTGACATCTTTGTCTGGTTTTTGTATCAGGGTGATGGTGGCTTCATAAAATTAGTTTGGGAGTGTTCCTCCCTCTGCTATATCTTGGAACAGTTTGAGAAGGATAGTTGTTAACTCTTCTCTAAATGTTTGATAGAATTCGCCTGTGAAGCCATCTGGCCCTGTGCTTTTGTTTATTAAGAGATTTTTCATCACAGTTTCAATTGCAGTGATTGTGATTTGTCTATTCATATTTTCAATTTCTTCCTGGTTCAGTCTCGGAAGGTTGTTCATTTCTAAGAATTTGTCCATTTCTTCCAGGCTGTCCATTTTATTGGCGTATAGTTGCTTGTAGTAATCTCTCATGATCCTTTGTATTTCTGCAGTGTCAGTTGTTACTTATCCTTTTCATTTCTAATTCTATTGATTTGAGTCTTCTCCCTTCTTTTCTTTTCTTTTTTTTTTTTTGTGGTATGCGGGCCTCTCTCTGTTGTGGCCTCTCCCGTTGCGGGGCACAGGCTCCGGACGCGCAGGCTCAGCGGCCATGGCTCACGGGCCCAGCCGCTCCGCGGAACGTGGGATCCTCCCAGACCGGGGCGCGAACCCGGTTCCCCTGCATCGGCAGGCGGACGCGCAACCACTGCGCCACCAGGGAAGCTCCTCCCTTCTTTTCTTGATGTGTGTGGATAATGGTTTATCAATTTTGTTTATCTTCTCAAAGAACCAGCTTTTAGTGTTATTGATCTTTGCTGTTGTTTCCTTAATTTCTTTTTCATTTATTTCTCATCTGATCTTTATGATTTCTTTCTTTCTGCTAACTTTGACGTTTTTCTGTTCTTCTTTCTCTAATTGTGTTAGGTGTAAGGTTAGGTTATTTGAGATGTTTCTTGTGTCTTAAGGTAGGATTTTATTGCTATAAACTCCACTCATAGAACTGCTTTTGCTGCATCCCATAGGTTTTGGGTTGTCGTGTATTCCTTGTTATTTGTTTCTAGGTATTTTTTGATTTCCTCTTTGATTTCTTCAGTGATCTCTTGGTTATTAAGTAGTGTATTGTTTAGCCTCCATGTGTTTGCGAATTTTACAGATTTTTCCTGTAACTGATATCTAGTCTCACAGCGTTGTGGTCAGAAAATATACTTGATACAATTTCAGTTTTCTTAAATTTACCAAGGCTTGATTTGTGACCCAAGATATGATCTATCCTGGAGAATGTTCCATGAGCACTTGAGAAAAATGTGTATTCTGTTGTTTTTGGATGGAATGTCCTATAAATATCAATTAAGTCCATCTTGGTTAATGTATCATTTAAAGCTTGTGTTTCCTTATTTATTGTCATTTTGGATGATCTGTCCATTGGTGAAAGTGGGGTGTTAAAGTCCCCTACTATGATTGTGTTACTGTCGATTTCCCCTTTTATGGCTGTTAGTATTTGCCTTATGTATTGAGGTGCTCCTATGTTGGGTGCATAAATATTTACAATTGTTATATCTTCTTCATGGATCGAACCCTTGATCATTATATAGTGTCCTTCTTTGTCTCTTGTAATAGTTTTTACTTTAAAGTCTATTTTGTCTGATATGAGAATTGCTACTCCAGCTTTCTTCTGATTTCCATTTGCATGGAATATCTTTTTCCAACCCCTCACTTTCAGTCTGGATGTGTCCCTAGGTCTAAAGTGTGTCTCTTGTAGACAGCATACATAAGGGTCTTGTTTTTGTATCCATTTAGCCAATCTATGTCTTTTGGTTGGAGCATTTAATCCATTAACATTTAAGGTAATTATCGATATGTATGTTCCTATTCCCATTTTGGTTGTAGGTTTTTCCCTTTCATCACTTTAAATATTTCCTGCCACTCCTTTCTGGCTTGTAGAGTTTCTGCTGAAAGATCAGCTGTTAATCTTATGGGGATTCCCTTGTATGTTATTTGTTGTTTTTCTCTTGCTGCTTTTAATATTTTTTCTTTGTATTTAATTTTTGATAGTTTGATTAATATGTGTCTTGGTGTGTTTCTCCTTGGATTTATCCTGTATGGGACTCTCTGTGCTTACTGGACCTGATTAAATATTTCGTTTCCTATATTAGGGAAGTTTTCCACTATAATTTCCTCAAATATTTTCTCAGTCCCTTTCTTTTTCTCTTCTTCTTCTGGGACCCC
>NC_041233.1:422714-424050 GCF_002837175.3 Physeter macrocephalus | reverse complement strand
TTAGTTCTGGTGGGTTTTTACCTTGCTCCTTCATCTGCTGTGTGTTTCTCTTTCTTCTCATTTTGCTTATTTTACTGTGTTTGGGGGTCTCCTTTTCACAGGCTGCAGGTTTGTAGTTCCCATTGTTTTTGCTGTCTGCCCCTAGTGGCTAAGGTTGGTTCAGTGGGTTTTGTTGGCTTCCTGGTGGAGGGGACTAGTTCCTGTGTTCTGGTGGATAAGGCTGGATCTTGTCTTTCTGGTGGGCAGATCCACATCTGGTGGTGTGTTTTGCAGTGTCTGTGACCTTATTATGATTTTAGGCAGCCTCTCTGCTAATGGCTTGTGTTGTGTTCCTGTCTTGCTAGTTGTTTGGCATAGGGTGTCCAGCACTGTGACTTGCTGATCGTTGAGTGGAGCTGGGTCTTAACATTGAGATGGAGATCTCTGGGAGATTTTTGTCATTTGATATTACATGTAGCTGGGAGGTCTCTGGTGGACCCATGTCGTGAACTTGGCTCTCCCACCTCAGAGGCACAGCCCTGCCTGGCTGGAGCACCAAGAGCCTGTTTTCCACACGGCTCAGAATAAAAGGGAGAGAAAAAGAAAGAAAGAAAAAGATAAAATAAAATAATATAAAGTTATTAAAATAAAAATAATTTTAAAAAAATTTAAATATAATAGGAAGAAAGAAAGAAAGAAGAGAGCAACTAGACCAAAAAACAAGCCCACTAATGATAACAAGGGGTAAAAACTATGCTAAAAAAAAAAAAAAAAAGGACCAACAGAACCCTAGGACAAATGGTAAAAGCAAACTATAAAGACAAAATCACACATAGAAGCATACACATACACACTCACAAAAAGAGAAAAAGGGGGGAAAAATATATCGCTGCTCCCGCAGTCCACCTCCTCAATTTGGGATGATTCGTTTTCTATTCAGGTATTCCACCGATGCAGGTACATCAAGTTGATTGTGGAGCTTTAATCTGCTGCTCCTGAGGCTTCTGGGAGAGATTTCCCTTTCTCTTCTTTGTTCGCACAGCTCACGGGGCTCAGCTTTGGATTTGGACCCGCCTCTCCATGTAGGTCCCCTGAAGGCGTCTTTTTCGTCGCTCAGACAGGACAGGGTTAAAGGAGCAGCTGATTTGGGGGTTCTGGCTCACTCAGGCCGGGGGGTGGGAGGGATATGGGGTGCAGAGCGAGCCTGCGGCTGCAGGGCCCAGCTTGACGTTGACGTTGCAACAGCTTGAGTCACGCCGTGTGTTCTCCCGGGGAAGTTGTCCCTGGATCCCGGGACCCTGGCAGTGGCGGGCTGCACAGGCTCCCGGGAGGGGAGGTGTGGATAGTGACCTGTGCT
>NC_041233.1:404352-422623 GCF_002837175.3 Physeter macrocephalus | reverse complement strand
AAGAAAAAGTCTCTTGCCTCTTCGGCAGCTCCAGACTTCTCCCGGACTCCCTCCCGGCCAGCCGTGGCGCACTAACCCCTTCAGGCTGTGTTCACGCCGCCAACCCCAGTCCTCTCCCTGCGATCCGACCGAAGCCCGAGCCTCAGCTCCCAGCCCCGCCCGCCCCGGCGGGCGAGCAGACGAGCCTCTCGGGCTGGTGAGTACCGGTCGGCACCGATCCTCCGTGCGGGAATCTCTCCGCTTTGCCCTCCGCACCCTGTTGCTGCGCTCTCCTCCGTGGCTCTGAAGGTCCCCCGACCCGCAGTCTCCGCCTGCGAAGGGGCTTCTAGTGTGTGGAGACCTTTCCTCCTTCACAGCTCCCTCCCACTGGTGCAGGTCCCGTCCCTATTCTTTGTCTCTGTTAATTCTTTTTTCTTTTGCCCTACCCAGGTACGTGGGGAATTCCTTGCCTTTTGGGAGGGCTGAGGTCTTCTGCCAGCGTTCAGTAGGTGTTCTGTAGGGGTTGTTCCACATGTAGATGTATTTCTGATGTATTCGTGGGGAGGAAGGCGATCTCCACGTCTTACTCTTCCGCCATCTTGAATCCCCTCCCTCTGGGCTTTCTGATATTTTTTATAGGAAGTATCCTAGAATGATATACTATAATGAGTATACTACTTTCAGAGGGTCATTGGTTATAATCTTGTTTACAAGACAAGTATGCAGTTGTACTTCCTTTTTGATTTTTCCTTTGGTTTGTCCTTGGAAAAATCCTCCCAGTGGATGCCATACTTGGTAAGTATTCCAACAACTGGGGTGTCTTTGTGGACTATGAGATCCTAAGAACCAAGGGGAGAACTTATAGTATTATATGGCAGTGAATGCCCCCTCAGAAACAGTGGGATCATGGAAACACTAAGTTCAATGCCATAAAACAGCAGTATGTGGTGGAGTATATCAGCCTCGTGAAGTTGGGGGTGGATGTGAGAACAGGTGGGGAGGCTGATTTTCTTTGTCATGTGGGTCCTAAACACCAGGTTTCCACAGGTAATGCTTCAGATCAAATTATATCTGGGCCCACTGACCAGGGCCTTGTCAACAACAACATTTCAATTTTCCATGATACACCTCCGTAAAGATTTTTAAGGCAATTCTTGGCTGGAAACCAGAACATATCATTTTTTTTTCTTTTTTTTAAATTAATTTTTATTGGAGTATAGTTGATTTACAATGTTGTGTTAGTTTCAGGTGTACAGCAATGTGAATCAGTTATACATATACATATATCCAGTCGTTTTTAGATTCTTTTCCCATTTAGGTCATTACAAGGTATTGAGTAGAGTTCCCTGTGCTATACAGTATATACACAATGGAATACTACTCAGCCATGAAAAAGAGCGAAATAATGCTACTTGCAGAACTTATCATTTTCATTAAGTTTTTAGATTTAGCAAAGGTCAAAAGCAGGGCCCAAACTACCCAAGATCAACACACTGTGACACTGCCCAGAAGTAGTTCTGATAGCTCTTGAACCAGAAATTTATGTTCCTTTTTCAGTTGAAATGATACAGTGCTGCCTGGTGGTGCTAACCTTTCTGGAAAGTGACAGGCTCTTATGCCAAGCAACTCTGCTCTACCCCATCTTAATCCCCATCCCCACATTAGGGAAAGTCAAGAAGCAGAAAGTGTGTGCACACTCTCTTCAAGCAAGTACCTCCATCTTCAAGCAAGAGTGTGTTCTGCAAAAGCCCCTTTGGACCACCCCAGCTCAATGTAGGGCTCCCCTGCCTGTGCCCAAAACAAACTTCTGTGCTGTCAGTGGTTGGATCCAGCTCTGCCTCTGCAAAACCAGTGAGACAATGGGAACACCACGCTTTGAGGCTTCCACATAAATCATGGGATCTGTGTGTTTATTTTTTAAAATGCACATACAAACAACATGAAACAAAAAACTAGACATGGTTGGTTTGCTGGATTTCTTGTGAACTTTTGGTTGTGGAGAATAGGAATGAAATTGGGGTCTTACAGCACCTATGAACAGCAGTCATGAGGCTCCACCCAATAATCTAATAGGTCGAACAACACATTAGACTGCAGATATTAGGAATTTGTATTCTTTACTCTGTGCCATACGTCCCAAGGTCAGGGACTGGTACATCACAACAGACTTATCCCTGTTGTCAAGGACATGTGGAAGGGTTCCTGAACCAGCAACTTAGAGAGGAATGTTCGGTCCCCCATCTTGGTAGGTCAAGCTAGCTGGACCAAAGTGCTCAGCTAGCAGTGGTGCTTGCCTCAAACTTTCAGAGGAGGGGTTTCCTATCAGAGTTAATCTGGAGTGGAAGACGCTACCTGGAAGTTGAAGAAAGCCAGATCCTGAGGTCAAAGAGGCAATAACACAGTTCTGGGGGGTGCTATTGGGGCAGGCTGGGTAGATAAATAGCCAGATTATCACAAGGCAAGTTGCTATGTGCTGTAACAGAAGATCCAGGAGGAGAAAGTGAGGAACACTGGAGAGGATGAAAGTGGGCTGATTCGAGAAGTCTTCACTTAAGAAGTGATACTGGAATACTACTCATCCATAAATAAAGAATGAAATAACGCCATTTGCAGCAACACGGATGGACCTAGACATGATCATACTAAGTGAAGTCAGTAAGACAGAGAAAGACAAATATATGATATAATGTACACAAGGAATATTTTTTTAAAATGATGCAAATGAAACTTATTTACAAAACAGAAATAGACTGACAGACATAGAAAACAAACTTATGTTTACCAAAGGGGAAAGGGGAGGAGGCATAAATTAGGAGTTTGGGGTTAACAGATACAAACTACTATATGTAAAATCGATAGCCATCTGCACCCCCGGCCTGGGCCTCGACCTGGACCTGGATGGGGCAGCTCCAGAGAAGGCCAGTCGCCTCCCAGCGCTACTTGCTCGAGGTTCTGCAGATGCAGTGGGATGTGCCTTGGTCCAAAGAACTAAACATGTATATGGATCCCGAGACACAAAGGCCTGAAGGAGACCCACTTCACCAAGAACATGAGGCAGTAGGACACCAAGCACAGCAGGATTGGGCTGATCTGCGCCCAGCGGTCCCTGTGTGCAGCCTTCTCGGTCCAGCCCTGTGGAGAAGGCCTGCGGGCCAGTGGCCGGAGGGTGGACAGCCAGAAGCAGAGGATCCATCCGGCGGTGTGTGTCCATGTCTTCCGAGATCGTCTGCCTGTTGGAAGGCGTTGAGTTGGGGGCGGACGGCAAGGTCGCGTCTTAGGCCAAGTTCCTGTACCCACCAACGCCCTGGTCAAGCTCAAGCTGGACCGCCCGGCCCAGCGGCCCCGCCCTCTGCTGGGGTCCGGATGTAACCCCATCCCGCCCAGGGCGGCACTGGCCGGCTCGGGACCTTCAGGATGACTGAATTGCTGGCTAAGCAATACTGTGGAGAAACCGTGTTTACTGTCGTGTAGGATTTGGTTCTGTGGGTCTTTGTTTCCTAAGGGAACAGAAATTGGTTAAACAGCGGCGTCTGCTGAAGTTGTGACTTGAACCACACTTGACCCTCCAACAGGGAGGAGACTGACCACTTCACAGCCCTGCCTCCCCGCAAGGGTGAGGCAGCCTTCTTCCTCCCGGCAGCAAGTGGGAACCGCCTGGGCTGGAGCGCCGCCACATTAAGCAGACCCCAGGGGCTGGTCGTTGTCCTTCTGGGCAGGTCTGTGCCCAGCACGCCAGCTTCCCCGCGCACATGTGGCCCAGTTCCTCCGCTTGCTGCCCCACCGGAAACACTGAAGTCCGCGGGCTGGAGCTTCTCCTTCACTTTGAGAGCAGCTCAGCTGCTCTCAAAAAGGACCAGGTTGGGGCTTCCCTGGTGGCGCAGTGGTTGAGAGTCCGCCTGCCAATGCAGGGGACGCGGGTTCGTGCCCCGGTCCGGGAAGATCCCACGTGCCGCGGAGCGGCTGGGCCCGTGAGCCATGGCCGCTGAGCCTGCGCGTCCGGAGCCTGTGCTCCGCAACGGGAGAGATCACAACCGTGAGAGGCCCGCGTACCGCAAAAAAAAAAAAAAAGGACCAGGTTGGCTGGGCTAAGCTGCTTCCCTACTGCTGCCCCAGGAACTGTTACTGGATGGGCTCCGGGACAGCCCCACCCTGCATCCTACCCGTGTGCACTGGTGCTTTTGCAGAAAGGAGACACCAGCCCGCCCTCGTCAGTGTGCTCAACCACCAGCAACTCGCGGAGACCCCAGCAGGGGAGCAGGATGGCCGCTCCCGCCCTGTTGGCTGCTGTTCCTTCTTCCTCATCACTCACTTGGGCTAAGGGATGGGAGGACTGCAGGATGGAGCGTGAAGCCCAAGTCTGTACCCGGCCTTATTTATTGTGGAGTGCCTCTGCCCTGTCCTCCCCAAGACGACCCCCAAAGCCCATGTGCACCAAGAGGGGATTGAAGGATGAAGCTGCTAGACCCTGGTAGCTCTTCTGGAAAGTGACCTGTCCTGCCACCACAGCGTCTCAAGGACACTCCTGTTGCAGGCACTGCAAGGGACCAACTTCCAAAATGTACGTCCTGGTTTACAATTAGCCTTGAGGAACACATCTTCCTGGGAATTTCTATACAGATGTTAGAATGGCTGATACAGTAACTTAAGTTTGTGTGTTTATTAGTGAGAATTAGTCATTCACCAAACCCGTCTGTAACCTTCCCTTTAGTGCACTGTGTCCTATTTTTTTTCTTAACATCTTTATCGGAGTATAATTGCTTTACAATGGTGTGTTAGTTTCTGCTGTATAAAAAAGTGAATCAGCTATACATATACATATATCCCCATATCTCTCTATGTGTCCTTTTTAATAACGTCAAGAGCTGCCACTGTGTGGTCCTCAAGTGAAACCAGTATTTATGGCACTAAACTTCAGCCTGAACTGTCACCCCCTAGAACCAGCCCAGACGTCTGTGTCCAAGGGCCTGGGGCCACTCCCTCATCACCTGTGAGGCCCTGTGGACTTAAACGTGAGCTATGTGGCTATCTGACCTCACTGTCTAGTTATGTGTCATGGAACTCTTTGCAAAAAGTAATGTATTTGTGGTTTAAGTAAAATTTATTTTTAGTAAAATAAAATCGATAAACGACAAGACCTACCATATAGCACAGAGAACTGCATTCAATATCTTGTAATAACCTATAATGGAAAAGAATATGAAAAACAATATATGTGTTTGTATATGTAAATATATATATGTATACTGAATCACTTTGCTATACACCTGAAACATTGTAAATCAACTATACTTCAGTTTTTTAAAAAAGTATTAGAACTGATAGGAAAGTATGTAGAAAGTTGCCCTGGAGAATAGGGATATTATAGAGAAAGCCGTTTGGGCAAGGTAAATCAGTAGCATGTGTACAGTCATGAATATCAACATGTACACATTGTATTTAGGGCACAATGAGTATTTTAGATAGAGAATAATGTACTTTATATTCAGGGAAAGGGAGTAGTTGGAATGGAAACAAGGGGAGCAGAGAAAGATAAATGGAGAAAGATGAGATGATAAGAAAGATGAAATGAAAGGACCATCCCTCGTAAAGAGTCTGGCAGCTCAGGAAAATGGCCTTGGAACTACTGAAGTTTCTAATCTGGTGACGCGACTAGAACCCCTCCACAGCAAGCTTCTCTAATTCACGTGCCTGCAGGGCCAGGCTCTTCATGTAAAGGATGAAGAAGCCATGTGAAGGCGTGGATGAACTTCGCCATCTGAACGGGGCCGCGCTCCCCAGCTCCAGGGGATTTTTATCATTTGAGACTATAGGCCAACGTCCTCAACTCGTTAGGAAAATGTTTATTGAAATATACTTGACATATATCATTGTGCAAATTTAAAGTGTACACGTCAATTTAATACATTTCATATTGTAGTATGGCTGTCACTGTAGCGATAACTAGCACCTCTATCAGGTTATATAACTATCATTTCCTTTCAGTGGTTGGTATAATTAAGTTCTGGTCTCTTAGCAACTTTGATGACTATAATACTATTGTTGTCTATATTCACTATACTGTACATTAGATCATTTCTTTAAAATTTTTAAAAGAAGCCAGAAAGCCAGCTACAAGAAACTTCTAATTTTTCAATGTTGGCAACTAATTTAAAATCAAAGATTTCAACAGTTTGTTGGCCAAAAAAAGAACTTCTAAAGGTACATTTGTCTGGATCTGAGGGCGTCTAGATTTTTACTCAGCACTAAGCAATGCTGCAAAGTACATAAATTGCACATGTGTTATCTGTATTCATGGTTTACTCACATTGAATTTTTAAATCAGATTTGAAAACCCACAGTATCTAATGAGTCTATTAATGGCAACTCAGCTCAGGAGAGAGGCTACATGTAAGGACTCTGAGATTAGAAGCCCAGCCCTAGGACTGAAACAGATTTATTCGGTGACCTTGAACAAGGTCATTAACCAGGAGTTCACATTAGCATCTGGGTCTGCGGTGAGAGGAGCTAACCGAAGGGATTTAAAATATTTAACTCCCTCCCAATGAGTGCTTCGAGAATTCATGATACTCTCCTTGTGTGTAAGTCTAAAGTCTGTCTCATTTGGACAGTTCCCATGAATTTTGCCAAAATTATCAGCATACTATGAAACCCCAAAATGAGAGGTATGCACTCTCAGCTGAATGCAAACTTTCGCAACATTGTAAAAACAAAAACAAAAACAAAACAACCCCAGATATTCCTTTTACAAATCACACCATATATTTTCCAGGAAAGAATAGTTCTGTTTAAGTCAATTTTTTTTTTCAGTCCCTTAGGCTCTGCAAGTAACTTCCTTATAAAGCACAGTAGAAAAGTGAGAATGTATTCAATATTATAAGCCTCAGAAGCAAATAAGTTGGTGGAAGAAGCTAATATTTACTTCTCTGCTTATCCACTCGTATCTGTGTATGACCCTTGAGTCGAGGCTGTGAAAAGTTCTCATTTACACTGTTCCTTATTAGGAGAACGCATTCAGTCAAGTATAGTGGACTCTTTTTTACTTTGATGGTAAAGTATATTTAATATTCTTATGCTGTATTTTATAAACCTAGACGTGTACTGCACAGGTATGCACAATTATTATTTTAACAGGGTCAGTCCAATTAAAAAATTTTATATACTCCAAAATTATTGTGTGGTACATGGAACCATACTTTCCCTATTCATCAGTATGAAATTCTCTTTCACTTCGATATGGTTTGGTGTGGGTCTTTAGTAACGCCCCCAATCTCATCCAACCTATTAATGGCATTAAAAACTAATGCTCATGTTTCTCATTTGTGAACTTTGTGGATTTTCTTCAGCATTAAAAATGAGTTGGTCGCCCTTCTGGAACCCCTATAGCTACTTTCTCTAAAGAACATACAGCATCGATCTTACGAAATCACTGCGCACGCTTCACTTTTGTGCATCGTCAGTATCGTGACGTGTTCCCTCCCTCATCCTCACTGTTCGCCTCCGCCCCTTCCTCTCCAGCCACACATCATCCGCTCCGACAGTTCTGTCCTTGTTTGCTACATTCCTACCCGCTGCCTTTTCTCGGCCTTCCCAGCTTCACGCAGACCTGACTCGTTTGGCATCTGTGTGCATTTCTGGCCCTCCAGCCTCCTACACGTGGCTCATGCACTGCTCTGCCCAAGCCCATTCTCTGACTGCAGGCTTTGTCTCCCTCGCCCACTCCACAAAACCCACCCCTGTGCTCTATTGCCCTTTATGTTCAGAACGGCCTCCCACGAACATTCATACACCTCCTCACTATGCTGCCCCAGATCATTTCTCCAGAAGGGCTTCCTAGTCTGCAAGCGCCCCTGCTCCTGTGTCTGCAAGTCACTCTCAGCTGTTCCTGCCTTATTTGCAGCTATTCCCTTTTGTCCCTGAAGGATTTTATTTGGAGCCTTAATTTTTTTCTGGATACTTTCTTTACAGAAATAATCAGGGAGGGGTGGGATAGGGAGGGTGGGAGGGAGAGAGACGCAAGAGGGAAGAGATATGGGAAAATATGTGTATGTATAACTGATTCACTTTGTTGTAAAACAGAAACTAACACAGCATTGTAAAGCAATTATACTTCAATAAAGATGTTAAAAAAAAAGAAATAATCAGGGAAACTGCAGCAGTATATGTTAAATAAGCATGCATAATATTTATTTGTAAGTTATGCAAACACATGGGCAGGAGTATTTCTATTACTTGATGGTCACATGGACCAGTGAGAGCAGAACCAAATTGCTTCTCACACAGGAGAAGCTTACATCTTTGCTATACGGTATTTTAACAACCACTACTCTCAGGAAATTTAAACTTTTTAATAAAAATGCCAGGTCAACATTTAGAATATTTGTTAAAATGTTTAATATTTGTTAAATTTTTTTTAAACATCAACTTTTTTTTTTTAAATATTTATCTCTTTATATAGCTGCACCGGGTCTATTTGCGGCTTGCCAGCTTCTTAGCTGCGGCATGCATGTGGGATCTAGTTCCCTGACAAGGGATCGAACCTGGGCCCCCTGCATTGGGTGGGTGGAGTCATCCACTGCGCCACCAGGGAAGTCCCTGTTAAAATTTAATGTTTGTTAAAAAGGCTTTTTAAAACTGCCTTTGTCATAGATGTAAGAATGCATGATTCTTAGAATCTTTGAGTACTTTCACTCTGTATAGTATATAAGACTTGAATTGAATGAAAATGTGTGCCTTTAAATATCTTTGAAAGAAAACACTATCATTATGTCTTTTTCAACTACAGCAGTTTACTAAACTAGCTTTTGGAGGAACCATTTGTCACCTCTTTGCTGCAATAAAACTCCATGCAGTTTCCAAAAACTGAAATTCTGTATCTGTCTATATTCCCTTGGCCCAGATGTGAACTGATGCAAAAATAATAATAATCAATAGCAATTACAAGCTTTGAACTCACTGCACTAAGGTCGTACGGCAGGCTGCCCAGCCTCTCTTCATATGATAGCTCCCGGTCTCGGAAAAGATTCATGCTAAATAAATAGCTCACTACATTGCCCAAAGGCTCACAAAATGCCGTTTGTCCTCAACTAGAAAAGTCATGAAAAGAAAATGTGGAGATTCAGGGTCTTCATTTGGTCTCCTCCAAACAATCCATCATGGATGAGCTCCCTTCTTTTGAAACTTCTGTTGCACTTACACTCTGTGTCACTCAGTCTCACAGTAAACCATACCGTCTTCTCTTTCTCTGTGTGTTTGTCTTCCTGCCACCGTCTTCTGTGGAAATGCTAGCGGCAGGGACCATGACTCTATTCTCTGCTCATTTCAGCATTGGTGCCATGCGAACGGGAGGAACATGAATTCATTCAACAAACATCCGCAGCGTATCTACTATGCTCCAGCACTGTAACCAGAGATACAGTGGTAAGCAAGACAAGGTCCTGCCCCCAGAGAACTGAAATCTGGAGGGAGAGAGACAGGCAAGCAAACAGGCAAGTACCATCAAATGTCATGTGTGATCCTTGAAGCGAGCAGTGGGGCCATGAGAGCACTTTTGGCGGGATTTGAGCTGGTTGTGAAGAGTCCAGGGAGAGCTCTGGATGAAGTGACTTCTAACAAGCGATTGGAGGTGTGAAGGATTCAGCCCAGTGAACAAGGGTTGGGGGAGCGGAGGAGTTTTCCAGAGAGTTTAAATTGCATCCCAGAGGTGAGAAATAGCAGAACAGATAGCTAGTGGGAAGCAGCCGCATAGCACAGGGAGATCAGCTCGGTGCTTTGTGACCACCTGGAGGGGTGGGATAGGGAGGGTGGGAGGGAGGGAGACGCAAGAGGGAAGAGATATGGGGACATATGTATATGTATAACTGATCCACTTTGTTGTAAAGCAGAAACTAACACACCATTGTAAAGCAATTATACTCCAATAAAGATGTTAAAAAAAAAGAATGCATGATTCTTAGAATCTTTGAGTAGTTTCACTCTGTATAGTGTCAATATATAAGACTTGAGTTGAATGAAAATGTCTTTCCTTCTTTGAAGGAAAACACCATTACTATGTCTTTTTCAACTAGAGCAATCTACTAAACTACCTTTTGGAGGAACCATTTGTTACCTCCTTGCTGCAGTAAAATTTCATGCAGTATCCAGAAATTGAAATTCTGTATCTGTCTGCACTCCCTGTGACCAGACATGAACTGATACAAAAATAGTAATAATCAATAGCGATGACAAGCTTTGAATTCACTGCGCTCAGGTCGTAGGGCAGGCTGCCCAGCCTCTCTTCATATGATAGCTCCCAGTCTTGGAAAAGATCGAGGCTAAATAGGTCACTGCCTTGCCCGAAGGCTCACAAAATGCCATTTGTCTTCAGCTATAAAAGTCATGAATAGAAAATGTAGAGACTCAAGGTCTTCATCTGGTCTCCTCCAAACAATCCATCAATCCATCCCTTCTCTCAGAGCTTCAGTTGCACTTACACTCTGTGTCACTCACTCTCACAGTAAACCCTACAGTCTTTGCTTTCTCTGTGTGTCTGTCTTCCTGCCCCAGTCTCCTGTGTTATTGGTAGCAGCAGGGACCATCGACTACTCTCTCTTTGCTTTCCATTTCGGCTCTTGGTGTGATGTGAACGGGAGGAACATGAATTCATTCAACAAACATCCGCTGCCGATTCTACTGTGTTCCAGCCACTGTCACCAGAGATACAACGGTAAACAGGACAAGGTCCTGCCCCCAGAGAACTGAAATCGAGAGGGAGAGAGAGAGGCAGGCAAACAGGCAAGTACCGTCAAATGTGGTGTGTGATCCTTGAAGCCAGCAGCGGGGTCACGAGAGCACATTTGGCGGGATTCGAGCTGGTTGTAAGGAGTCCGGGAAGAGCTCTGGGCGAAGCTACTTCTGACAAGAAATCCGGAGGTGAGTCGGACTCAGCACACTGAACAAGGGTTGGGGGAGCGGAGGAGTTTTCCAGAGAGTTTAAATTGCATCCCAGAGGTGAGAAATAGCAGAGCACGTGAAGGGAACAAGAGATCCTCCAGTAGACTTGGAGTTTACAGTGGCGGTGAGATGAGCCGAGACCCAGAGACACAGGAGGATATTTGGTCTTGCATCTTCAGGGTAACGGAGGGTTAGGGAAGGTTCTGAGCAAGCATGTGACTAATTGTGGCTGGACTTCGGGAAGGTCTTTCTGGCTGCGTTGCGCAGATATGGCGGGAGGGGGGCTGCGGCGAGGATCCAGGTGAGGGCGGGGCTGCGCTGGACCAGGGCGGGGGATGGGGAGAGGAGGTTGCGCTCGCTTCCTATTTGCCGGTGGAGTAAATGGGAAAGACTAGGTGGTGATCGTTTGGGAGGCTGTGGGAGAAGGAGGATACCCGTGTTTCCAGGTTAGTCAACTGCACGTAGGCTAGTAATTAATTCTAGAGCAGGACTGCGGTCCTCAGGGTGTGGGCCAGCAGCGTTCGCACCACATGGGACCTGATGAAAAATGCAAATTCTCCAGCTCCACTCCAGACCCAGTGAGTGAGAAATGTGTCCCCGGAGGTGACCGGCGACCTGCGTTTTAACCAGCCTCCAGGGATCCTGGTGCGTGCTTAAGCTTGAAAACCAATGTTTCAGCTCATGGCTCTTCAAACTGTTTTGCTCAGTACCCTTAAAAATGTTTGAAAAAATATGTACAATTCACACATTTTAAATTTGACATCCGAACATTTTCTTTTTAAGTGTAAACAGTTGCAAAGGATGTAATTTCTAGCATATCAAAAAATATTATATCTTTTAAATACCGTCAATCAATTCAAAATACTCTAGCAATTTGGTATCCACCATCGCACATTGAGAAGATAAACACGCTAAAAAAAATAAACAAGCTCTTTTTAAAAACAGTTTAGCAATTTCAAAATGTACCTTCATTCCTTGAACATTCATATTCTTTTAATTTCCATAACTGAATTTTATACTATATTCTATTAATCAACCTACCATATTTATCTGCAACAAAATATCAATGTAAAAAATATTCATCCTCAATTTAGATACAATTATTTTAGCACATAAGATAGTATAACTTTTTATAATTTTGATAACTATTAACATAAAACATAAAATATTATTGAAGTATATCTCCTAATGAGATGAGTAGGGCCTTTAAAATTTAATTCATATATCTGTGGATAAATATTACATGTTAATAAAATAAAACAAGCTTAGCATCACTTCTATTCATATTTTTCTTTTTATAATGCAAATTTAAAAAAAAATAACGAAACACCCTGTTTGTATAATAAGTACATAGAAGGAGTGAAAGGAGTTTTATTATAGCAATTTTACCTAATTCTCTGAACTCCTTCTAGGATATATGCCAAAATATTACAGAATCACCTATCATCAAATATGTCTGGTTGAGCTTCCCTGGTCGTCCAGTGGTTAAGACTCTGCGCTTCCACTGCAGGGGATGCGGGTTCAATACCTAGTCAGGGAAGTTCCGCTTGCCACATGGTGCGACTAAAAAAGAAAAAAAGTCTGGTGGACTGTAACTTCTCTGTGAAATGGGAGGCCAAGTCATCCCTGGAGAGTAAAGGTGAAATGTGGGGTGAGCACGTGGAAGAGAAAGGATTTCGGGGGAGGGGGTGGGAGTGTAAGAGAGTGAGGACAAAGAACATAAGTGAAGTGTTGGGCAGCCTTTAGGCCCTGAAACACTAAGGATACAAATGACTGAATCAACGAACTAATGCGAGCATGTCATTGAGTTGCCGCTGTTTTGAAATAGATTTCCGATCAATTGAGCAAAGCTTAGTCACACGGAATATGTTATAGACAGAACAATGGCCCCTCAGAGATGCCATGTCCTAATCCCCCTGTGAATATGTTACTTTATACGACAAAACGGACTTTTGTAGAAGTGATTAAAGTTTAAGAACTTGAGGAGGGAAGGGTATCCTGGGTTATCCGGTGGCCCACTGCCGTCACAAAGGTTCTGTTAGCGAAAGAGCGAGGCCGGGGAGTCAGAGTCAGAGAGGAAGGTTGAAGCCAGAGGCAGTGGTCAGAGCGACGGGGGAAGGGGCCACGAGCCCAGGATGCAGGTGCCTCCAGGAGCTGGAAAGTCAAGGAGATGAAACTCCCCTGGAAACTGAGAAGGAACCAGCCCTGCCCACACCTTGAGTTCAGGACTTCTGACTCCAGAACTGTAAGATCATACACTTTTCTTGTTTCAAGCACTCAGTTTGTTTTGATTTATTACAGCAGCAATAAAAAAGGAGCACACTCACCCCTTCAGCTCTGTGTAGACAGTGCTTCTCAAGCTGTAATGTGCAGTCATCTGGGACCTTGTCAACATGCAGCCTCTGATCCGGTAGGGCTGGGGGGTGAGACTGAGATTCTGCACATCCAACAAGCTCCAGGTGAAGCTGGTGCTGCTGGACCACAGGCCACACTCTGTGTAGGAAGGACCTAGAAGGCAATATCGAGACAGAGAGAGAAACAGTTCTTCTGAGCATATAGCATGAGTCTTCCATTTGTATAGTTGCCCTGAATTTATACATTATGATTGCATTTTTAAAATAAATTTATTTATTTATTTATTTATGGCTGCATTGGGTCTTTGTTGCTGCACGCGTGCTTTCTCTAGTTGCAGTGAGCGGGGGCTACTCTTTGTTGTGGTGCGTGGGCTTCTCATTGCGGTGGCTTCTTTTGTTGTGGAGCACGGGCTCTAGGGTGCACGGGCTTCAGTAGTTGTGGCACGTGGGCTCAGTAGTTGTGGCTCATGGGATCCAGACCACAGGCTCAGTAGTTGTGGTGCACGGGCTTAGGTGCTCCACGGCATGTGGGATCTTCCTGGACCAAGGCTCGAACCCGTGCCCCCTGTATGGGCAGGAGGATTCTTAAACACTATGATTGCATTTTATAAACAGGGTTGCTATGACATAGATACTGATATCATTTTCTTTTACTGACAAGAAAAGCGATACTCAGAGAGGGTAAGCAACTGACCCAGGCTGTACAGTTGCTCTGTTGTATTTGGCTTGTGACAGAATCAGGACTTGAGTGCAGATTCCTTCTTTCCAAGTTCTTTTCACTACCGCAAAGTCAATGTTTAAGTCAAGATCCAGAAACATTCAATGAATTCAGAAGCCTCAGTGTTACTCAAGGACAAGATGCACAGTTAAAAACCAACAACAATTCCTGTGGATTTAATTGACACAAGAATGGATGGGAAAAGAGATGAGCTGTTACACAATTTTTTCCCTTTGAGATTTGACCAAAATGTTAATCATGCTTCAAGTCACCTCGGATACACTTGTACTAGTTTGGTACACGTATCTTGACAATGAATAAATGTAAATTTGAGCCATTTTGTCACATTCTGCCATCTTTTCCAGAACCTTTGTATTGTGTTCAGCATTTATTGAGCACTTACTCTGTACCAAAGCCTTATGCCAGACACTGCAGCACCAAATATAAATGAGACATTGTCCCTGTGCTCTGGAGTTTCACTGCAGGAGAGCAAAGAGATAAATACAAAAAACAAACAAAACAACAACAACAACAAAAAAAAACACTTTAGGGACTTTCCTGGTGGTCCAGTGGCTGACTCCGCGCTTCCAACACAGGGGGCCCAAGTTAGATCCCTGGTCGGGGAACTAGATCCCACACGCATGCCACAGCTAAGGCCCAGCACAGCCAAATAAATAAATACATTTTTTTTAAAAAAACCCTTTACTTTGATTGATACAATTACAGAAGTTTGAAAGATTAAAGGAAGGGTTGATTTACTCTGGATAAGCTAAATATGAGAAGTTTGTTTTGTTTTCCTCATAGGAAACTGCATCTATTGCAAAAAATCTACTGAGATGTTTAAAATAAGTCACAGATTCAAAATCCTAGCTCTTCCCACAGTTTTAAAGTTCGTATTACAATAATTATTTTTTTGAGCAATTATTAACTGTCACTTGTAGGGGAGCTGTTACTAATGCTTAGTCTGGCCTATTTACACATTTTATATTTTTAAATTGCATTTGAAAATTTAATACATCCCATTTCATTTACAAATATTTTGACCTAATAAACAAAACCTAAGTATTATATAATTCTTATAAATGTAATAAACTGAACTTTTATAAATATAGTGAAGTTTAGTAAAGGTCACATAAATGTTCCAACTCAGGAAGATTTCAACTTAAAATTACAAGTCTAAATCAATTTCTTGATCTGACATTTTAGTTATAAAGCTAAAGTTCTAATATGACAAATTATTTTATACATGAAAAATATGTAAGAAATTCATGCATGTTCCTTAACCCAATGATATTGTTGCTATGGTTTTGATTTTCCTAAACATTTAGAACCTTCCTGAAACTAATAAGATGCTTACCCACTAGGAAAAACAAGCACACGTTGCAGTGCAAGGCAGGGTCCTCGACTGTAACAGAAGGGCCACGGGGAGCAGGATGCCCACCGTGGGGGAAGCTGCATGTATTCGGACAAGGAGTATGTGGGAAAACTCTGTACTTTCTGCCCAATTTTGCTGTGAATCTAAACAGCTCTAAAAAATATAATCTATTAAATGATTAAAAAAATAAATAAATAAGGGAATTCCCTGGTGGTCCAGTGGGTAAGGCTCCGTGCTCCCAGAGCAGGGGGCCCTGGTTCGATCCATGGTTGGGGAACTAGATCCCGCATGCATGCCACAACTAAGAGCCTGCATGCTGCAACTAAGACCCGGTGCAGCCAAAATAAATAAATAAGTATTTTACAAAATAAAAGAAAGACAGTTACCATCTCTGTTAACGGGAGATTTTGGCTGGGATGCTACATTCTGGTTCACAGTCCTCAAGCCCGTGTCCTTGGATCCAGGTCCTACTCATCCCCTGACTCCTGAGGCCCTCCCAGAAATCTACAGCCCACGGATGTTGATCACTTGATTACATTTTGCATGGCTTTGGCTTTTAAGATATGTTAATGTTTCTTCTTTCCATGTAAAAATCTCTGAACCTTACGAAAAACCTGCATTATTTTTATTTTGTATGTTTTACGGACCCACACAAAACAGATATTAAAAGTGTATTTCTTTGAACCCTGAGTGTTTCACAAGGTTTTCACTGACTAGTGGTTGTAATTTGCAAAGTCATTTTAATAACAATGCTCCTCCAACTCTAAGAGCTTATAGAAGAGATATAGCTAAATAACGATTCATATGATGAAATATTCAATTATAGAAGAAGCTCAGGTAAGAGAAGAGGATGAACTAACTGTTGGTGGGGAGAGGCATTATGTATGTGTTTTCAGAGCACTTGATGACTGGAGGAGCTTAGAATATTAAATAGGCAAATGCTAGGCAACTAATGGAGAAAGAAATTCTAGTAAGGGAGGAAGTAAGTCCAAATGTATATAGAGTATTCTAGCCTAGGACATGCATAACATATTGTATAATGATAATCACTTCTTGAGGAAATGATGAATGAATAGAGCATAAAGTGCTCACAGATGACATTAGTCCTAGAGTATAAAGTACAGGTAGGGTAATGGATTTGCACTTATAGTGAGAGAAAACCCATTCCTCCCCCCCAAAATCCCCTGTGTCCCTCCTATTTCTTCGTTCCTCCCCTCTCAGAAAGCCTGGCAACCACTGATCATTTTACTGTCCGTGTCATTTTGTATTTTCCAGAATGGCCTGTTTTTGGACTAGGCAATACAGCTTTTCCACATGGGCTTCTTTCCTCCGGCAATATTCACTTAAGAGTGCTCCATGTCTTTTCACATTGCTTTTCTGTTACACTGAATCCATTCCATTGTCTGGATGCATCACAGACTGTTCAACCATACCCCTATGGAAGGACATCTTGGTTGCTTCCAGTTTAGGCAATTATAAGTTGGTATAGACAATTGTTTGGAGGATTTTTGTGAATTTAGGTTTTCAAATAAATTGGATAAATAAGATTATTGCATTAGCTTTGTAAGAGACAGCCAAGCTGTTTGCCCAAGGGCCTGTACTACTTGCATTCCCAGCCAGCATGAGGGAGATTGCCTGTTGCTTTGCATGCTCACCAGCATTTGGTGTTACCAGTGTTTTGGATTTCAGCCATTCTGAGAGATGTGTATGGTATCTTACTGTTGTTTCATGAAATTCCCGATGACAAGTGACAATGAGCATCGTGATTTATTTGTCGTCTTCCTTAGTGAGGTGTCTGTTCAGATCTTTTGCTCATTTTTTAAATTTGAAATAAATGTATTTATTGTGCAATCTAAGGCATGCCTAGAATGCCTTCTGAGCAATTATAATACAGCTGATTATGGAGAATGCTGCACTGGTGGCCATTCCCCTAGCATTTTTTTTTTTAATCTTTATCGGAGTATAATTGCTTTATAATGGTGTGTTAGTTTCTGCTTTTAAAAAAAGTGAATCAGTTATACATATACATATGTCCCCATATCTCTGCCCTCTTGCAACTCCCTCCATCCCACCCGCCCTATCCCACCCCTCTAGGTGGTCACAAAACACCGAGCTAATCTCCCTGTGCTATGCGGCTGCTTCCCACTAGCTATCTATTTTATGTTTGGTAGTGTATATATATATGTCCATACCACTCTCTCACTTTGTCACAGCTTACCCTTCCCCGTCCCTATATCCTCAAGTCCATTCCCTAGAAGGTCTGCATCTTTATTCCCATCTTGCCCCTAGGTTCTTCATGACCATTTTTTTTTTTTAGATTCCATATATATGTGTCAGCATACGGTATTTGTTTTTCTCTTTCTGACTTACTTCACTTTGTATGACAGTCTCTAGGTCCATTTACCTCACTATAAATAACTCAGTTTCATCCTTTATTATGGCAGAGTAATATTCCATTGTGTATATGTGCCACATCTTCTTTATTCATTCATCTGTTGATGGACACTTCGGTTGTTTCCATGTCCTGGCCATTGTAAATAGAGCTGCAATGAACATTGTGGTACATGACTCTTTTTGAATTATGGTTTTCTCAGGGTATATGCCCAGTAGTGGGATTGCTGGGTCGTATGGTAGTTCTCTTTGTAGTTTTTAAAGGAACCTCCATACTGTTCTCCATAGTGGCTGTATCAATTTACATTCCCACAAGCAGTGCAAGAGTGTTCCCTTTTCTCCACACTCTCTCCAGCATTTATTGTTTGTAGATTTTTTGATGATGGCCATTCTGACTGGTGTGAGATGATATCTCACTGTAGTTTTGATTTGCATACATCTCATAATCCCTTGAAATTGAGCTTTCAGGGATGTCATTGTTTTCTTCAAACTGCGTGTACACCTTACCTCTTCAAATACATTTCT
>NC_041233.1:402790-404117 GCF_002837175.3 Physeter macrocephalus | reverse complement strand
CTCTAGGAGGTGCATCAAAAAAGATCTTGCTGTGATTTATGTCATAGAGTGTTCTGCCTATGTTTTCCTCTAAGAGTTTTATAGTGTTCAGTCTTACACTTAGGTCTCTAATACATTTTGAGTTTATTTTTGTGTATGGTGTTAGGGAGTGTTCTAATTTCATTTATTTACATGTAGCTGTCCAGTTTTCCCAGCACCACTTATTGAAGAGGTTGTCTTTTCTCCATTGTATATTCTTGCCTCGTTTATCAAAGATAAGGTGACCATATCTGCATGGGTTTATCTCTGGGCTTTCTATCCTGTTCCATTGATCTATATTTCTGTTTTTGTGCCAGTATCATACTGTCTTGATTACTGTAGCTTTGTAGTATATTCTGAAGTCAGGGAACCTGATTCCTCCAGCTCCATTTTTCGTTCTAAAGATTGCTTGGGCTATTCAGGATCTTTTGTGTTTCCATACAAATTGTGAAATTTTTGGTTCTGGTTCTGGTTCTGTGAAAAATGCCAGTGGTAGTTTGATAGGGATTGCATTGAATCTGTAGATTGCTTTGGGTAGTAGAGTCATTTTCACAATGTTGATGTTACCAATCCAAGAACATGGTATATCTCTCCATCTATTTGTATCATTTTTAATTTCTTTCATCAGCGTCTTATAATTCTCTTCTCTTAAAAGGTCTTTTTTCTCCTTAGGTAGGTTTATTCCTAGATATTTTATTCTTTTTGTTGCAAAGGTAAATGGGAGTTTTTTCTAAATTTCACTTTCAGATTTTTCATCATTAGTGTATAGGAATGTAAGAGATTTCTGTGCATTAATTTTGTATCCTGCTACTTTACCAAATTCATTGATTAGCTCTAGTAGTTTTCTGGTAGCATCTTTAGGATTCTCTATGTAGAGTATCATGTCATCTGCAAAGAGTGACAGATTTACTTCTTGTTTTCCAGTTTGGATTCTTTTTATTTCTTTTTCTTCTCTGATTGCTGTGGCTAAAACTTCCAAAACTATGTTGAATAAGAGTGGTGACAGTTGGCAACCTTGTCTTCTTCCTGATCGTAATGGAAATGGTTTCAGTTTTTCACCATTGAGGATGATGTTGGCTGGGGGTTTGTCATATATGGCCTTTATTATGTTGAGGGAAGTACCATCTATGCCTACTTTCTGGAGGGTTTTTATCATAAATGGGTGTTGAATTTTGTCGAAAGCTTTCTCTGCATCTACTGAGATGATCATATGGTTTTTCTCCTTCAATTTGTTAATATGGTGTATCACGTTGATTTATTTGCATATATTGAAGAATGCTTGCATTCCTGGGATAAACCCCACTTGATC
>NC_041233.1:388970-402083 GCF_002837175.3 Physeter macrocephalus | reverse complement strand
AGTGTTCCATGAGCACTTGAGAAGAATGTGTATTCTGTTGTTTTTGGATGGAATGTCCTATAAATATCAATTAAGTCCATCTTGTGTAATGTATCATTTAAAGCTTGTGTTTCCTTATTTATTTTCATTTTGGATGATCTGTCCATTGGTGAAAGTGGGGTGTTAAAGTCCCCTACTATGATTGTGTTACTGTCGATTTCCCCTTTTATGGCTGTTAGTATTTGCCTTATGTATTGAGGTGCTCCTATGTTGGGTGCATAAATATTTACAATTGTTATATCTTCTTCATGGATCGATCCCTTGATCATTATATAGTGTCCTTCTTTGTCTCTTGTTATAGTTTTTACTTTAAAGTCTATTTTGTCTGATATGAGAATTGCTACTCCAGCTTTCTTCTGATTTCCATTTGCATGGAATATCTTTTTCCATCCCCTCACTTTCAGTCTGTATGTGTCCCTAGGTCTGAAGTGGGTCTCTTGTAGACAGCATATATATGGGTCTTGTTTTTGTTTCCATTCAGCCAGTCTGTGTCTTTTGGTGGGAGCATTTAATCCATTTACATTTAAGGTAATTATCGATATGTATGGTTCTATTACCATTTACTGAATTGTTTCGGGTTGTTCTTGTAGGTCTTTTCCTTCTCTTGTGTTTCTTGCCTAGAGAAGTTCCTTTAGCATTTGTTGTAAAGCTGGTTTGGTGGTGCTGAACTCTCTCAGCTTTTGCTTGTCTGTAAAGGTTTTAATTTCTCCATCAAATCTGAATGAGATCCTTGCTGGGTAGAGTAATCTTGGTTGTAGGTTTTTTTCCTTCATCACTTTAAATATGTCCTGCCACTCCCTTCTGGCTTGGAGAGTTTCTGCTGAAAGATCCGATGTTAACCTTATGGGGATTCCTTTGTGTGTTATTTGTTGTTTTTCCCTTGCTGCTTTTAATATGTTTTCTTTGTATTTAATTTTTGACAGTTTGATTATTATGTGTCTTGGCGTGTTTCTCCTTGGGTTTATCCTGTATGGGACTCTCTGTGCTTCCTGGACTTGATTGACTATTTTCTTTCCTATATTAGGGAAGTTTTCAACTATAATCTCTTCAAATATTTTCTCAGTCCCTTTCTTTTTCTCTTCTTCTTCTGGGACCCCTATAATTCGAATGTTGGTGCGTTTAATGTTGTCCCAGAGGTCTCTGGGACTGTCCTCAGTTCTTTTCATTCTTTTTTCTTTATTCTGCTCTGCAGTAGTTATTTCCACTATTTTATCTTCCAGGTCACTTATCCGTTCTTCTGCCTCAGTTATTCTGCTATTGATCCCTTCTAGAGAATTTAAAATTTCATTTATTGTGTTGTTCAGCATTGTTTGTTTGCTCTTTAGTTCTTTTATGTCCTTGTTAAACGTTTCTTGTATTTTCTCCATGCTATTTCCAAGATTCTGGATCATCTTTACTATCATTTTTCTGAATTCTTTTTCAGGTAGACTTCCTATTTCCTCTTCATTTGTTAGGTCTGGTGGGTTTTTGCCTTGTTCCTTCATCTGTTGTGTGTTTTTCTGTCTTCTCATTTTGCTTAACTTACTGTGTTTGAGGTCTCCTTTATGCAGGCTGCAGGTTCGTAGTTCCCGTTGTTTTTGATGTCTGCCCCCAGTGGCTAAGATTGGTTCAGTGGGTTGTGTAGGCTTCCTTTAGGAGGGGACTAGTGCCTGTGTTCTGGTGGCTGAGGCTGAATCTTGTCTTTTTGTTGGGCAGGTCCTCGTCTGGTGGTGTGTTTTGGGGTGTGTGTGGCCTTATTATGATTTTAGGCAGCCTCTGTGCTAATGGATGGGTTTTTTTTCCTGTCTTGCTAGTTGTTTGGCATAGGGTGTCGAGCACTGTACCTTGCTGGTCGTTGAGTGGAGCTGGGTCTTGGCATTTTGATGGAGATCTCTGGGAGACTTTTGCCGTTTAATATTACGTGGAGCTGGGAGGTCTCTTGTGCACCAGTGTCCTGAACTTGGCTCTCCCACCTCAGTGTCATGGCTCTGACACCTGGCTGGAGCACCAAGAGCCTGTCCTCCACACAGCTAAGAGTAAAATAGAGGAAAAAGGAAAGAAAGAAAGAAGAATATAAAGTAAAATAAAATAATTAAAATAAAAAATAATTATTAAGAAAAAGTTTTTTAAGTAAAAAAAAAAAAACACACACACAAAAAAACCGGACAGACAGAACCCTAGGACAAATGGTAAAACCAAAGCTATACAGACAAAATCACACACAGAAGCATACACATGCACACTCACAAAAAGAGAAAAAGGGAAAAAACAAAATATATCGTTGCACCCAAAGTCCTCCAGAGATTTAATCCGCTGCTCCTGAGGCTGCTGGGAGAGATTTGCCTTTCTCTTCTTTGTTCGCACAGCTCCCGGGGTTCAACTTTCTGTTTGGACCCACCTCTGCGTGTAGGTCGCCTGAGGGCATCTGCTCCTCGCTCCGACAGGATGGGGTTAAAGGAGCAGCTGATTGGGGGCTCTGGCTCACTCAGGCCGGGGGGAGGGAGGGGCACGGATGCGGGGTGAGCCTGCGGGGCAGAGGCCGGCGTTACGTTGCACCAGCCTGAGGCGCACGGTGCGTTCTCCCGGGGCAGTTGTCCCTGGATCCCGGGACCCTGGCAGTGGCGGGCTGCACAGGCTCCCGGGAGGGGAGGTGTGGACAGTGACCTGTGCTCGCACACAGGCTTCTTGGTGGGGGCAGCAGCAGCCTTAGCGTCTCATGCCCGTCTCTGGGGTCCGCGCTGATAGCCACGGCTCGCGCCTGTCTCTGGAGCTCCTTTAAGCAGAGCTCTGAATCCCCTCTCCTTGCGCACCCGGAAGCAAAGAGGGAAGAAAAGGTCTCTTGCCTCTTCGGCGGCTGCAGACTTCTCCCGGACTCCCTCCCAGCCAGCCGTGGCGCACTAGCCCCTTCAGGCTGTGTTCACGCCGCCAACCCCAGTCCTCTCCCTGCGATCCGACCGAAGCCCGAGCCTCAGCTCCCAGCCCCGCCCGCCCCGGCGGGTGAGCAGACAAGCCTCTTGGGCTGGTGAGTGCGGGTTGGCACCGATCCTCTGTGCGGGAATCTCTCCGCTTTGCCCTCCTCACCCCTGTGGCTGCGCTCTCCTCCGTGGCTTCGAAGCCCGCACCCCCCCTCACCCCGCGCTGATAGCCACGGCTCGCGCCTGTCTCTGGAGCTCCTTTAAGCAGAGCTCTGAATCCCCTCTCCTTGCGCACCCGGAAGCAAAGAGGGAAGAAAAGGTCTCTTGCCTCTTCGGCGGCTGCAGACTTCTCCCGGACTCCCTCCCAGCCAGCCGTGGCGCACTAGCCCCTTCAGGCTGTGTTCACGCCGCTCTCCGCCCGCGAAGGGGCTTCTAGTGTGTGGGAACCTTTCCTCCTTCACGGCTCCCTCCCACTGGTGCAGGTCTCTGTTTTTTCTTTTTTTCTTTTGCCCTACCCAGGTACGTGGGGGAGTTTCTTGCCTTTTGGGAGGTCTGAGGTCTTCTGCCAGCGTTCAGTAGGTGTTCTGTAGCAGTTGTTCCACATGGAGATGTATTTCTGTTGTATTTGTGGGGAGGAAGGTGATCTCCACGTCTTACTCTTCCGCCTTGTTGAAGCTCTCTTCTTTTGCCCATTTTTAAGTGGGCTGTCTTTTTTCTTATTGTTGAGTTTTAAGAGCTCTTTGCATTTTTTGATGAAAGTCAAATGTAGTTTTTGCAAGCATTTTCTGGCTGTGGCATGTCTTTCAATTTCTTAACAGTCTTTCACAGACATAGAGTTTTGAAAAATTTGAATTCAATTTGTTTGAACTAATAAAACCCCACAAAAACAGTTTACTCATTTCTCCCACCCTCCATCCCCACCTGTGGCAACCACAAATCTGTTCTCTGTATCTATGACCCTTTTTGTTTTTAGATTCCACATATAAGAGGGATCATATGGTATTTGTCTTTCTCTATCTGACTTATTTCACTTTGCATAATGCCCTTGAGGTCCGTCCATGTTTCATTATTTTTTATGAATGAATAATATTCCATTGTGTATATATATACACCACAGTTTCTTTATCCATTCATCCATTAATGGGTACTTAGGTTGTTTCCATATCTTGTCTATCACAAATTATGCTGTAATGAACATGGGGGTGCCTGCATCTTTTCCAGTTTTTAAAATTTCCTTCAAGTAAATACCCAGAAGTGGAATTGCTGGATCGTATGGTTCTTCCATTTTTAATTTTTTAAGAAACCTTCATACTGTTTTCCATAGTGGCTGTACCAATTTACATTCCCATCAACAGTGCAGAAGGGTTCCCTTTTGTTCACATTCTCGCCAACAGTTAGTTTCTAGTCTTTTTGATAATAGCCATTCTAATAGGTGTGAGATGATATCTCATCGTTGTTTTGATTTGCACTCCCCTGATGATTAATGATGTAGAGCATTTTTTCATGTACCTGTTGGCCATCTGTATGTCTTCTTTGGAAAAATGTCTATTCATATCTTCTGCTCATTTTTTAATCAGATTGTTTGTTTTTTTGCTATTGAGTTGTATGAATTCTTTATATATCTCAGATATTAGCACTGAACCAGATATTCGATTTGCAAATATTTCTCCCATTCAGTAGTTTGCTTTTTCATTTTGTTGATGGTTTCCTTCACTGTGCAGAATCTTTTTTCTTTGATGTAGTCCCACTTGTTTATTTTGCTTTTGTTGGTTTTGCTTTTGGTGTCAGATTCAAAACATCATTGCCAAGACCCATGTCAAGGAGTTTACCACCTGTGTTTTCTTCTAGGAGTTTTGTGGTTTCAGGTCTTGCATTCAAGTCTTCAATCTATTTTGAGTTTTTTTTTGTTTGTTTTTTGTGTATGGTGTTAAATAGTCATCCAGTTTCATTCTTTTGCATGTGGCTGTCCAATTTTTCCAACATCATTTATTAGACTATCCTTTCCCCATTGCATATTCTTGGTTCCTTAGTCCTAAATTAAGAAGTTTTTCATTTTAATAAAATCTATTTTATCATTTTTTCTTTCATGGAATGTACTTTGGAGGTTATATCTAAAAACTAATGGCCAAATCCAAGTTCATATAAATTTCATCCTATGTTTTCTTATAGAAGTTTTATAGTATAGTGCTTCATATTTAGGTCTATAATTGTTAAATAATAGTATATATATCCCTCCAGTTTCTGGCACAGTGTTCCTGAGACCTTTGTAATTTCTTGGATGATAGGAACATCTTTTCTTCTGATGAGAGAACTCTTGGTAGGCTTCTGGGTGGGGAGGCTGATCACGAGGAAGAGGAAGCAGGATGAGAAGCTTGAACTTGCAGCCCACCCCCCTTCTCTGGAGACAGGAGACAGGGGAGGGCTGGGAATGAAGTTGATGTATCATGCCTACATGATGAAGTCTCCAAAGAATCCCGAAAATGTGAGGTTTGAAGAGCTTCCAGGTCAATGAACATATCCACGTGCCTGGAGGGAGTGCACCCCAATTCCAAGGGGACAAAAGCTCCTGTGCTCAGGACCCTTCTGGACCTCACCCCAATATCTCTTCCTCTGGCTATTCACCTGTGTCCTTTATTATGGAACAAACCTGTAAACATAGCTGTTTCCTCGAGTTCTCTGAGCTGGTCTAGAAAGGGTTTGAACCTCAGGAGGGGGTTGTGGAAACTCTGGTTTATAGCCAGTAGGTCAGAAGCACAGGGGAAAGCTTGGACTTGGAGCTGGCATCTGAAGCGGGGGCAGGCCACCTCATGGGGTCTGTGCTGGGTCTGGCTGGTGTCGGAATTGAATTGTAGGACATCCAGGAGGTGTCGGAGAATTGCCTGGTGTGGAAAACCCACACATGTGGTTGCAGAGGTATTCTGTGAGTGAGTAGAGGGAAACTTTTTTCTTTACAATAATCCATTTTGAGTTGATTTGTATAACTGGTGTAAGGTCTGTGTCTAGTTTATTTTTTTTTTTTAACATATGGAAGTTCAATTGTTCTAGCACCATTTGTTGAAAAGACTACTTTATTTCTCCATGGAATTTCCTTTGTTTCTTTTCTTTGCACAAGATCAGTTGCCTGTATTAAGGTGCATCTATTTCTGGACTCTGTTCCATTAATCCATGTCTTTTTTTTTTTAACCAATACTACACTGTATTAATTGCCATAGTTTATAATAAGTCTTGCAATCTGGTAGTGTCAGTCTCCCAACTTTATTCTTTTTCAGCATTATGTTGGCTGTTTTGGATCTTTTGCCTTTTCACACAAACTTTGGAATTAGTTTGTTAATATCCACAAAATAGCTTGCTGGGTTTTGACTGGGATGTGTTGCATCTATAGATCAAGGTGGGAAGAATTGACATCTTAACAATATTTAGTCTTCCAATGCATGAACACAGGGTATCTATTCATTTATATAAATCTCAATGTAAATATATTAAATAGTGAAAGGAATTTATTTACTGACATAATGGAAACATTTCAAGGTAACATAGCCCTCAGGCATAATTTCATGCAGAGGTTCATGATTTTATCCCAGGACTCATGTTTGCCCCACAGAGGCCATATTTGCTGCCTTCCTGGTGCTAAATTGACTTCTAGCATCCCCGGCCTCTGGTGCATCTAGTCCATTGTCCAGAGACTTTGTGCAAGAAATTCCAGCCATAGTTCCAGATCTACTCTGATTCAAATAGCAGAGGTCCTGTGCACATTCTAAAATAGTATTTCTGTATTAAGCCACATATTACATTCCAGAAACTAAACACCAAGCAGGGCAGGAGTCAGCTTCCCCAGAAGCCTGTGGATTTCCAAATGGAAACTGGGAGCTGTTCTAAGGTGTTGGGGGTGGGGAAGCAATCACATATACAACTCTAGCATGAAACTGAAGAGTTAGGGTCCAGATCATTTAGGGCCTTCAGTTAAATCTGGTGAGTAAGGAGTGGGTTTTACTTAGAGGTGGTATATGATTAGATTTGCATGTTAGAATTTTTTTCTGTGGTCTGCTTGGAATGGATCGACCTTTACGTGCCTTGAGGTAGATGAGTGAGGAAGCAGTGAGAGTGGTCCTGGAGAGAGAGCCTGAGGGCTTAGAGCTGAACCATGGCTGGGGCAGGGGGGAGAGAAGATGTAAGGAATGTTTAGGAATTTAAAAAAATTAACCAGCATTTAGAGTGACTTTCTGGTTTCTCTAACTGACAACCTCATAAGTCAGGGACTAAAGGATGCTAGAGCATGAGATGGGAGGTGGGGTGGGGTAGAGTCGGATTTGGAATGTATGCTAGTGGATTTGGGATGTGTTATAGTTAGGCTGAGGGCAGAGAGAGAGTTATCATCCTATAGGGAGAAACTGAAACCAAAGACAGCAGGATTAAAATATACTAAACTTTTTTTTTTTTTTTTTTTTTTTTTCTGTATGCGGGCCTCTCACTGTTGTGGCCTCTCCCATTGCGGAGCACAGGCTCCGGACGCGCAGGCTCAGCGGCCATGGCTCACGGGCCCAGCCGCTCCGTGGCATGTGGGATCCTCCCGGACCGGGGCACGAACCCACATCCCCTGCATCGGCAGGCGGACTCTCAACCACTGCGCCACCAGGGAAGCCTATACTAAACTTTTAATAAAGAATGGGGAGCTAACTTTAACAAAGCCTATATATTATTTATTCTCTAAGTTAATTTCTAAATTAATTTTTATTGCAGTATAGTTGATTTACAATGTTGTGTTAGTTTCTGCTGTACAGCAAAGTGAATCTGTTATACATACACATATAACCACTCTTTTTAGATTCTATTTCCATATAGGTCATTAGAGAGTACCGAGTAGAGTTCCCTGTGTTAAACAGTAGGTCCTTATTAGTTATCTATTTTATATATAGTAGTGTGTATATGTCAATCCCAATCTCCCAATTTATCCTTCCCCCCGTTTTAAATTAATTGTTAAGTAAACTGAGGTTCTTATTCTTTAGTGTAGCTAAATCTGTCTTAATCAATCCTTATTATCATTTTAATGTCGCAAATTGATTTTGTATGACGTCTGAATCAGCTGTGCTCCAAATTAACAATTGCAGTCAAGATTCTGGTACCAGCACAGGAAGACAACGGAAGCAGCACCTTTTCCTAATAGTCTTTTAATAAGGCTTCCCCCTGTATTTATAGAAATAAAATTTGCGAATGAGTAAAGCCTAAAGGCTAAATTTTAAGTCCTTCTGAGGATAATCCATGCAGTGTGGGAATTCATCTTTTTTTAAATTTTATTTATTTATTTATTTTTGGCTGCTTTGGGTCTGCATTGCTGTGCGAGGGCTTTTCTCTAGTTGCGGCGAGTGGGGGCTACTCTTCATTGCAGTGCATGGGCTTCTCATTGCGGTGGCTTCTCTTGTTGCAGAACACAGGCCCTAGGCGCATGGGCTTCAGTAGTTGTGGCACATAGGCTCAGTAGTTGTGGCGCACGGACTTAGTTGTTCCGCAGCATGTGGGATCTCCCCGGACCAGGGCTCGAACCCGTGTCCCCTGCATTGGCAGGCGGATTCTTAACCACTGCACCACCAGGGAAGCCCGGGAATTCATCTTTTAAACACTGCATCAGTTTGCTAATGCTGCTGTAACAAATTACCACACATTTCGTGACTTAAAATAGCACCAGTGTATTGCCTTACAGTTCTAGAGATCAGAAGTCCTAAAACCAGCGTGTCAGCACGGCCCCTCCCGAAGGCTCTTGGAGGGAGTTCATCCCCTGGCCTCTCTGGGCTTCAGGACTTGGGAGCATTCATCTCTGGAGCCACTGTGAGGCTCCTTTGGGCCTGAGAGGGGAGCTGAATTTGGGCACCCAGGCCGAGGCTGCAGGGTAACGGGACACAGGCCACTTCTTGTCTGGAAATTACGGCCTCCAAGCCGAGGCCCAAAGTGAGAACTACTCACTTTTCAAATTAATTTTTTATTAATGGTTTTGTGGAGGTGTCATTTACATACCATAAATTCACCTATTTTAATTCAATGATACCTTAGTTTATTCACAGAATTGTGTAACCACCACCACAATCTCATTTTATTTTATTTATTTATTTATTTATTTATTTTGCGTTACGATTCACAGAATTGTGTAACCATCACCACAATCTCATTTTAAAACATTTTTTATCCCCCACAAAATGAAACTCATGTCCATTTACAGTCACTCCCCCTTTCTACCCCCAGCCCCAGGCAACCACTAATCTACTGTCTGTCTCTATAAATTTGCCTTTTCTGGACAGTTCATATAAACAGGATTGTTAAAGATGTGGTCTTTTTGTCTGGCTCTTTCACTTAGTATAATATTTTTGAGGTTCATTCAAATGCTAACATGTATCAGTACTTCTTTACTTTTTATTGACAAATAGTGTTCCATTAATGGATAGACCACTTTTGTCTACCCATTGATTAATGCTATTAATTTCTACTATTAGATCATGAAAATGTATTCTACCTCAGAAAATGTATTCTAAGGAACCTTCCAGATGCAGTCAGACCTGGGGTACTGGGTAGATTCCTGTCTGCTTGGGAATTCTGTCCCTGAAGTGGACCCAAAGCTCGGCTCAGACAGCATCTTCTGGTCAGAGTCCTGGGTACACTGACTCAGGGCTCAGGCTCTCCTAACCCACGCCTCTGAGGCTGTGGTGGATAAAATCCAGCATCTGGGGCAGGAAAACCCTGGGTCAATCAGAAGAACACTCAGCCCTTGGCACTCATCTGAGGGTGGCATAAGTGAAAGGTCTTTGTTGACAAGATGACAACAGCTCAGAACACCTAGCAACAGAACTTGAGAATGTCCAGCTTCTCATAACTGGCAGGCTTCCTCAGTCTTGGTAAATTAACAATTCTGCCTTCTTGCGTTTCTAGGAGGCCTGGAAGAGGTCATAAGACATCTGGATGTATTTGGACTACAAAACTGACTCATTTCCTTTGTTCTACATTTATTGAGCACCGAATATATGGTAGGCCATTTGTATTCATTATCTAATTAAATCCTAGCAATGTTTTTATAAAATAGCTGCTGTTATATTTATTTTATAGATGGGGAAATATAACCTCAGAGAGATTATTTGTCCCAAATCACTCAGGATAAATGGTAAAGTCAAGATTCAAATCCATTTTCTCTAAGGCCAATGCTCCCTACGGACTGAAGCTACTTTGAACAAGTAGCATTAAAAAAAGGAGGGGGGGTGGTTAATTTATTATGGTAGAATGGGAAGGGCAGAAGTAGGAGATGGTTAAAATAGGTCTTTTCCAGTGGTTTTAGGGACAGAAAAAGGACAGAGGCTGGATACCTATCGGAATGGTGAGAGTCAGTTTGCAGGTATCCCCAAGGTGGGTCCACTAATCTTTGCTCCCCCATTTCATATGGTCACTTGCCTCATATCCTAGCGACATAAATAATTGCAGGGATCAGATGGTTCTTAAAATGATTTATGGTTTAAATTAAATGATTTACACTCCATTCTGTTATATTGAAAACAGGTGGTATATGGAAATTAAAAATGTTCAGAGACGTCCCAGGAACTCAGATGCCCTGAAAGTAGGGTCATAGATTCTGAGGCACGGAAACACCTCCCCAGTTGCTGTTACCAGTAAACTGCGTGGCCTTCTCACCCTGATTCACATCCTTTCCTCTGCCCAAATACTTTTCTCACACGTTTTGCCTGCCTGAATCCTTCTCCAACTCCATCTCTCATCATGGGTATCAGGTTCCTGGAGAGGCCTTCCCTGACCTCCCGCTTTAAAGCAGGCTATTCCCATTCGTAGACAAAGCACCTGTTCCTAACCTCCAAGTCCGCAGGCATCACAATTTGTAATTAGGTAGTTTATTGGCTCGTTCAGTGTCTGTCTTGCTTGTTACACTGTAAGTTCCTTGTGGGCAGGGAGCAAGTCTGTTAAAATCAGCAGTAAGACAGAGAGGTCAGGCTTCAAGGAATGCCTTCCCCACCGCTCACAAGCTCCTTGAATATCGGAGGAGCTGCCGCATTGCGGGGTTAATCCATCTTGGAGACCAGCAGGCTGGGGGTGCCCGGGAGCCGAGCTGCACTTGGCCGGCTTCCATCTGCAGCTGAGCTTGGCTCGGGAGGACGCGCTCCATCCAACCTCCCTGAGACCAGTAAAGCTGTGGGCTATATGGGGACAAGCTGGCACACCCTGGCCTTTCTGCCCGGGCTCCTCAGATGCAACAGACCCACAGAGTCCCAAGAAGGGCCACTGTAAATTGTGAAAGGAACCACTCAACTCTTCAACTGCTATTTGAATTTTTGTTGTCATTTTAAATCCTGTATATATGCATCCGACTTAAACGAAGTCCCAGGAGTTTTTCTGGGGCTGAGGAAGAAATGCGTAAAAACGGTTCCCAGGCTAGGAAGTTTCTAGAAGATAAGAAGAGACACATGCACGGAAGAGCTCTGGCGCTCTTTAATATAGCATCGCGGGCAAGGAAAGGCAGACTTCCCAATCCCTTTTCTTTTCCTGCCTCCTAATCCCTGAGGTAGGAAGGGTTTAGAGTGTTGAGATAGATACTCATAAATTAATTCCCAGTAAGCTAGTAATGCAGTCACTTCGCCCTGAAACTCTGATGACAGTCATTTCTGGATTATTACAAGAAAAACGAGGTATGTTGTCAAGGGTAAAAATTTCCCCTTCCCCTGAGAGCAATGTGAGGTCAAGTTTGTACAGCTAAGACTCTAACGCAGGTGAAAGGAATCAAATCTCACGCCAGCCTTTACCCGCTCCCCTGAGGAAAAGGAAGCTGATGCAAAGCTCCTAGAAGAAACCTCTACTTTGTGTTGAAAAAAAAAAAGACAAGTAGCCACATCCTAGTGAATGTAAATTACCTGAGAGAGGTCAGTTTCAAACTTGCTTTGGATTCATTTCTTTTCAGAACGAGTGCCCTGAGTTTCTGTGTGGAAGTGCAAGGTTTTGTAATGAGCAGTCAAGCCGTTGCCCGGAAATGGAAACATTTTCTCTTTACTCTTTTTGGCTTTTTCCTATATTATAATAATTAACCAGATTGACTCAAATTCTAGGAGAAAATTCTGTCACGTAGAATTCAACGTAAAAACATCTTTAAAAGAATACATATATATATATATAAATATAAATAGTGAAGATTTTAGGGAGCAATGTGGTTTAAATCAACATTAAGCTCATCTTCTGGACTATACACCGCGAACTAATGTTTATTAGGGAAAAAACGTGTATGCATGCTATTTGTAGAGTCTTGACTTAATGAACATTCATGGTTTGGCCTAATTTTTGTGGGCAGCTCTTATTTTAGTAGCTAAGGCAGAGAAAAGATTATTAAAACTGGAGTGCTCTCTGGAATATTATTTCCTCTCTTGTCTGTTGACTGAAAAAAACGCACAACACGAGAACAGTGGGTTTCGGTTTTATTCGGGGGCCTTACTGAGGACTTGAGCCTGGGAGACGCCTCTCAGTAGCTCTGAAGAGCTGATCTGAAGAGGTGGGGAAGGGGCCAGTTTAGATATGAATTTTTTTGGTGAGGAAGTACATGAAGTCAAGCATTAGTAAAAGACTGGCTTGACTAAGCACAAATATCTCAAGTTAATGATTTTAGTGCTTTTCTATGTATGGGAAGATGCGAGAATCTGGGACCATTGAAATTCTTCCTTGGACATGCATCTGCACTACCTAGGGGCCCATATATCCAAAAGCACAGGATGCTTCCTGTTTTTTCCATCCTGAATTCCCCTCAGGGCACACCGTCTGCCGCGCATTAGGACTTAACCCTTGTGAAAGGGGCTGATGAGAAACATTCTTTGTTATGTTTGTTTCCATGTCCACATTTATACTGGAATCTCTTCCCACGGGCCTTCCTGTTCTATGAATTCTTTAGTGTCTTGATAGCTGTGTCCAGAGCAAGGACTTAACCGATTTTAAATCCTTAATAAACTGAATGCTTAAAAAAAGATGGTAAATTTTTTCCTACAGTGTGTTAAATAAGAAATGCTATGGGGGCTTCCCTGGTGGCGCAGTGGTTGAGAGTCCGCCTGCCGATGCGGGGGACGCGGGTTCGTGCCCCGGTCCGGGAGGATCCCACATGCCGCGGAGCGGCTGGGCCCGTGAGCCATGGCCGCTGAGCCTGCGCGTCCGGAGCCTGTGCTCC
>NC_041233.1:358375-388791 GCF_002837175.3 Physeter macrocephalus | reverse complement strand
CCGCAACGGGGGAGGCCACAACAGTGGGAGGCCCGTGTACTGCAAAAAAAAAAAAAAAAAAGAAATGCTATGCTTACATGTGAAAACATATAGAGCTTTAATACCTACAGGACATTTTAAGTCCATCCAAATACCTAATACTGTTCTGAACAACCAAGGAACACAGTTTGGATCGGCCTTCCCGGCCTTCCCGGGTTCTCAGCGTTGCTCCAGAAGCTCTGAGAAATTCACGTGCATTCACTGCACGTGGCTGCACGTGGCTGCTGTACAAGTGAGTGCGGCTGGTCTGAACTGAGATGTGGCTGTTAGTGAAAAATTGATGCTAGGTCTTTTTTTTTTTTTTTTTTTTAAGTCAGCAAAAGAAAACCAAACCAAACATTATCAGGATTGGTGATTAATAGCACAGGGGTTTGAAAAAACTTGACTGCACCTGTGCTGCAGAAGCACCTCTGTTCTAAAATATGGTCTTGAACAAAAGCTGTAAGGGCCGAGAATCAATGACTCTTCAAGCAGAAGCCAACACAGTTTTACTAACAAGGTGTCAGTGTAAATCTCCACAAACATTTCAACTCACAAACTTGATTCTGTGGAAACTGCCAATGTCTTTTTTTGCCTTCAAAGTGTCTTTCCTCATCCGGTGTCACTCAGGGAAGTACTTTCCTGTATAGTAAACAAAATGCCTCTCCCGTTGAGGGTCACAGATGCTGGCAGTCTTGGGGTCCAGGTTGGATCTTTCTTTAGATTCTAGAACTTTGAACCCTCCACCAGATAAAGAATGTGGTCAAGCATTAATTTGCACCACTTGTCAGACACCGACATACTTAACAGTGAAAATTTCCAGATTATGGAATAAGTATAATACACATAAAGGCAGTATTTTACCTCCCTTGGTTCACAGGATGAACAGGTCTTGGAAAGTTACTTTTGGAATGTCACTCCAGATTCTCATGATGAATTTACCCAATGGGCTATCCTGTTTATTTTTTGGCCCAGAAAGAAAATGCAATGTCTACTGGACACACATGGTTCATACCGGAGAGTTAGGCTGGATTTCATGAGAACAGAGATGGCAATAGAGGTAAGTGGTTATTTACTGCAATAGATCATTTGTAGTCCAGGTGGGAGCTTCCACAATGGCATCTAAGATATTAAAGGAGATACATTTAAGGACACATGGAACATTCTCTAGGACAGAGCATATGTTGGGCCTTAAAACAAAGGATAGAAATACAAAAAGTATGTCCTCCAACCACAATGCAATTTAATTAGAAATCAATACATTTTGCAAAGCCAAATATCTGGACACACTCCCTAGAGGCCTTTCACGTTAGGAATTCTTAGGCAATTTGCTCATTGCGTCTTCATGGTGTTGCTGGTGTGGTATGGGCTGGACAAAATGATACCAGAGTCAGATGTAGACCCGCAAGTCCAGTCTCTAGGCTGTGCTTCAGGACTGGGGGGTTTGCCTCAAATTGGAATTGATGCTGGGACTTAAAGACTTAGTGTGAAAAAAAGTACGTAAAATATCTCCTTAGTAATTTTTATTGATATTTTTCCTGAACTATTTTGGATATTTTGTGTTAAATAAAATATATTATTAAAGTTAATTTCATCCATTTCTTTTTACCTTTCTTCTTTTTTTGGCCGTGCCACACGGCTTGCAGGATCTTAGTTCTTGGGACAGGGATTGAACCCAGGCCACATGCAGTGAAAGCGCTGAATCTTAAGCACTGGGCCACCAGGGAAGTCCCTCTTTTTACCTTCTTAATGTGGCTACTAGAAAATTAAAGATTACCCATAAGGCTCGCATTATGTTTCTACTGAAGAATGCTACTCTAAGGCTAAGGATTGGCTTCCTCAACCTTAATTTCTCCTGGGATCTGTCTTTAGAATGCTTTTTGTCGCTTCTTGCCCCTGAACTAGGTATATTTTGGGCTGAGACATTCAGGGTGGGCTTTCTATAGTTCATTCTGAATGGTTGATGACAGCTACTTAAGAGTCCCTGAATGATCCCTTTCAGGTAGAAAGGCCAATATCCTTTACAAACCTCTTTAGCTTTGTAGGAGATCCCTTATGACAGAAGAACAAAAGCAGTGTTTTCATTTCTTCCAGTCCCTGGAAACATAAATTATGTGGTGTTGCTTGTTATAAAGAATTTGGGATCTAAATTTGTAGGTTCAAGTATTGCCTTTGCTCCTATGTGACCTAAGAAAAATCTCATAGTCTGAGCTTGTTTACTAATTAAATTGGATTGAAAGTACCTACCTACCTACTGAGCACACTTGTGAGTTTTAAATAAGCTTTTGCATGTCATAGAGCTTTGTCATCTGTGACCTGCTACACAACTGTCATCTGTTGTTTCACATTCAAAGGATGTGAAAAATCAGCAGTCTTCTCTCTCAATTTCCCTCTCTTTCTTCTTCCCTCTTTGCCTTCCTCTCTCCTTCTCTTTTTTTGTCTTCAGAACTTGTAGAACGTATCTCGGAAAAAATAGTAAGGAAACAAATAGTTCAGAATCAAAGATGTCTTGTTAAAGAAAAAGCAAAAATAAAGATCCATATACCTCAGTCCTCAGAGAAGCAGAAAATTCTTACAGCCTCAGGCAAATTGTGCCCTCTGAGGAGCCTGGATTCTGGGAGAGAACAGTCTTGTTAGTAAGGAAATAAATAGTTCAGAATTAAAGATATCTTGTTAAAGAAAAAGCAAAAATAAAGAACCATAGTACCTCAGTCCTCAAAGAAGCAGAAAATTCTTACAGCCTCAGGCAAATTGTGCCCTCTGAGGAGCCTGGATTCTGGGAGAGAACAGTCTTGTGAAAGACCTGAAACAAAGGCTTTTCAAGTCCTCGGGAATTGCTCAGAGACTGGGACAGTACCCTGGCAAAGTTATTAGAGTTGATTTCTCAGAGTTATTTGCTCAAAAGGGCCACCTGAGGATAACTGACCACTTGTCCTGAACTTATCTATTTTTAAGAGACCAATTAGAAAGAAGTTAGTAATTATTGCTGTGTGAAGCTTTTACATCAAAGAATTATAGGACCTTAAAAAAGTTTTTTTGATAAAATGGTTAAGGAGGGAGGTTTAAAATATTGGTTCACAATATGCAAAGGAACGTTTGCTTGTGGCATTTAAAATTCATCATGTAATATGTAGTACTTTTTCCTCCTTTGGGCTTACTTTAGAAATGCTAACATGTTAGCTAGGTATACCTATTTTCAAAGTGATTAACAACTTCTAATTTAAATATTTGTAACGTTATTGATTAATGCCACTTACCTCTTATTTTAATTTACTGCTTGGAGCTTCTTTAGATACCAATGACGTTTAAAAATCTCTTTTAAATATAGGTAACTAAATTTCCTAAGTAATTAAAATAATGACGATTTACAGTGAGGAAAATTTTTATATTAATATTGAAGCAGAATATTAAGAAACTCTGTAACAGTTATCAGGGAGAAAGAAGTTTTTCTCTACCCTTCTAGGTTCTTCTGGCTGTCTAAGAATTAAATTGACATGAGACAGATTAGCAGGAGAAAATCACACAAAAGTTTAATAACATGTCTACATGGGAGAGACCCAGGAAAACAGAATCGTGGCCAAAATGGCCAAAACCCTCCCCTTAAATACTGTCTTCAGTTAAAGGCAACAGAGGATGTTGTGGGTAATGGTTTGGGACTTCAAAGGGGAGGAAGGCAATTCATATGGAGGTAGGAAAGCAACTGTTTTGTAAAGGAGCATTTGCTGGACCAGCAGAGACAAGGCACAGTGGATCAGATCTCTGGGCCCAGCGCTTTTTCCTGGCGGGTATCTCTGACGATAACTCTTTTCAGCTCTAATATGTGAAGTCTTTAGGCAGCTAAGTGGAAGTAAAAAGAAAGACTTCCTTAGTCTTCTGTTTCTTAAAAATAATCAGCCTAACTTAATCCTAATGCCAAAGAGACACATTTTGGGGCAGCAAATTTTTCTCCCCCAGACAGTGAACTGTTGCAAACTTTTACAGTCAAGGCAAGGACAAAGTTTGTCTTGGGAGAGTGGTGGTTTTCCGCATAACATGTGATTTCTCGTGTTTGTGCCAAGGGTGTTTCTTTTTTGTCTTTTTCTTTTTTGTAGGCAGCAACAATAGGCACGTTAAATATTGATGAGTTTGACCTCCTGGGAGTTAAAGTATATGCACACTTTTTGAATATAAATGCTATTTGGTTTATATGGTAAGCGCATAGAAATTTAGAGATTAGCATTTTAATGAAGTCTAATCTCAGTATTTTCTGATTCCCCCGCCCCCACCTCGCCATTTTGTCAAAAAAAAAGTTTGAAAAATGAAATTTTGAGATGACCGCTGATGTTCTCTCATGGAGATGCAAGGTCTGCATGAATCTAAAAGCAGCACTGTGTGTACTAACTTTTCCTAAACCATATGTCAAGCACATTAACGGTGTTTAAGATGATCAGTTATTGAAGAAAAGACCAATCCATTCGACCAGTATTTATTAAAGAGCCAAGCTTCTGCAGGCAGGTTGGAGGGGGTAGTGTATGTGGCCTTGAGATTACCGCACCTCTAAACTGGAATGTGGCTTTCCTTTTTCCCCTTTAATTTTTTTCTTTTTTTGTTCAGCGTGCATCTTCCAGCTGCCAAGCCCTTCAACAGGGACCAGGCATTGGATTCCGGTGGCGGATACTGAGGTCCTCAGACCCAGGAGCGCTCCTGGCGCTTCAGCGGTGGGGGGCGGGGCCGAAGGCAGGGGGCGGGGCCGAGGGGCCGGTAGGGGGCGGGGCCTTATGCGTTCCGCGCGGCCATTGGCGGCGCTGCGTGAGCACGTTCGGCCCCGCGCGGGCGGGCGCAGCCGCGGCGCGTTCTGCGAAGCGCGGCAGGTGCGCGGCCGGCCTCCTTCTTCTCAGCAGCTCGCTCGCCGCCCGATTCCTCGGGATCCCAGCGCGGCCGGGCCGAGGAGCTGGCATGGCCTGAGCGCCCGCGGCGACGGCGGCGGCAGCAGCGGCAGCAGCATGGGGAACCAGGACGCGAAGCCGAAGAGGAGTGCGGGCGATGCCCCGCACGGAGGCGGCGGCGGCAGCGAGGACGCCGCCGGGCCCCGCGAGGCCGAGGGCACAAAGAAGGCGGGCGGGGGCAAGAAGGCGCCGGGCCGGCACGGCAAGGGGGGCGGCGGTGGGGAGCCGGGCAGGAAGAAGAGCCGGTCGGATCCCAGGGCCTCGGTCTTTTCCAACCTGCGCATCCGGAAGACCCTGTCCAAGGGCAGAGGTGCCGGCGGCTCCCGTGAGGATGTGCTGGACCCCCAGGCTCTGCAGGCCGGCGAGCTGGACAGCGCCCACTCCCTGGTCACCAAAACTCCGGACCTCAGCCTCTCGGCCGACGAGACGGGCCTGTCCGATACGGAGTGTGCCGATCCTTCCGAGGTGACGCGGCCCCGGGGTCCTGGCTCCGCCGGGGTCGGGGGCCCGGCGGTGGCCGAGGATTCGGAGACTGCGGCGGGGGTGCAGGATGGACAAAGGACCAGCTCGGGCTCAGACACAGACCTCTACAGCTTTCACTCGGCCGCGGAGCAGGAGGACTTGCTCTCGGACATCCAGCAGGCTATCCGTCTCCAGCAGATGCAGCAGCAGCAGCAGTCCTCGAGCCCCGAGTCGCCCCCGGCCTCGCCCCCCTCCGCCGCCCCCCCTCCCGGGGCCCTGCCGGGCCTGGACCGACCCCCGCCGGGCCCAGGCGCCGAGGCGGCGCCGTCCGCGCGCCCCGACCGGCCTCCGGCTGCAGACCAGCCCGCGGCTGCCGCCTTGCCGTCTCCCGGGTCGGCTCCCGGGGAGCGAGGGGCCGCGGACACGGACGAGGAAGGCGAGGAGGACGCTTTCGAGGACGCGCCCCGAGGCTCTCCGGGGGCGGAGTGCGGCCCGGCGGCGGGAGAGGCCCCGCGCAGGCCGGGGGCGACGCGCGAGGAGGGCGCGCCGAGGCCCAGCGTCCCCGCGGCCGCCTCCCCGCCCCGCAGCCCGGCGCGCAGCCCGTGCTGTTCCCGGACCCGCCCGCTCCTGGCGCCCTGCTACGTCAGGACCACCACCCGGCAGCTCAGCTCGCCCGGGCCCTCCCCCGCCCCGTCCCCTAGCCACAGCCCCCGGGTACAGAGACGGCCGGAGTCCTCCCTGGACCGGGGGTCCGGAGCCGCCGCGGCCCCCGCCGCCCCGGCCAGGAAGCCCCGCGCGGGCCGCAGCCGCTCGGCCGACTGGACCGCGGAGCTGGGCCGCGCGCCCGGGGCGGGGGTCTCGGCGCACCTGGCGCAGCGCGGGGCGGGAGGTCTTCAGGACGTGTTCGCAGGTGAGCGCCGGGCTCGGGGCCCAGGGCGCCTGCCCCTCGGAGACGTTTCCGTTTGCACACAGGGTCTTAAAGGGAGCAGCTTAGGCGCCTCTGTCCTAAGGCATCTGGAGCAAGGGCCGCTCTGTCCACGTCTCCAAAATATCCCGGGTCACGCCAGGCAGATCGGCTCCTTTTATGGCACCGTTTGCAAAACCATCATTCTCTTTCCTTCCTTCTCCCACAGCATTAAAAATAAGGAGATTGTTCACGGTCCTCTGACACATCATCTATTCTAGGGCTGCTCTGATGTACACGCCCATGTGCACGCATGTGACACGTAGTTTCTCTCTCAGCGATCGGCGTGGACGCCGTAGTGAACTTAGGTGGTCACTCCTGGTTGCTGACGCAACCAAATCTGATGCATGCTTTCAGGAAATTAATGCATAGTGATCTAGAATATTAGGCATCATTTACATTTGGTTTCATGGCCCATCCTGGAGACAGTGATGGTGAGCAGGCCAAAAGCACCTGGGATGCTACTACTGGTACCTTTCCAGCGGCCGTATGGACTTGGCTAAGCCGGCTGAACGGTCGGCTCACGGCGGAAAATGTGGAGCAGTGCGATGAGTTTATCCTTGCGTAGGTCCCACGCCTTTCCTTAAGTGCCCGCTGGTAGAGTGTCAGCTTGTTTGATGTTTACTGACTTCTCTTAATTTTTAAATGAAATAATTGAGTGTAAGAAGTTAAGGAGCAGGGGAAGATGAGAATTTATGCAAGTCCCGGTAGGTAGTGATAAGTATTTGAATGATTTAAAATTTCAAATGTAATTTGAAAAGCTTAAAATCTTAGGTTCTGTGGCTTTAATAAATAGGTTATCTATGAAACAGTAGATGATGTGTCTCCAGAGCATGGATGCTTGTTAGTTAGCTAAATGCTGTTCATGTTTGGTACTTACTTGTATTGGCCACATTTTAAATTTCATCCATTGGGCTATCTTTTATTTTACGTTTATAGATTCTTACACTTCAGAGTAGCCTCTTTGATTCATTTTACATGCTTGCTGTCCCTCTTTTACTTCTCCCTTCCCGATATCGTGTAGGTTAAGTTAAAGGAATGTTTCTAGTCTAATATCCGTTAGATAAATTGTAAATAAAACAAAAAAAAACAAAAAAGAAACATAAAAACGTCCAAAAGACTGATTTTGAAGGAAGAGGATCGGAAAGTTCTTTAGTTAACTTGTGAATTTAATGTTGTTGAGAAATTCAGTATTTCCTCCTTATCTAGGTAACACTCATTTTATATATTATTTTTCTAGAAATGAAAATATCACCAAAATTAAGATGGTCATTCATTAATATTAATAGTTCTGCTTTAGGATTTCAAATATATTCATTTCCTTCATTTAACAAATATATATATTTATGTATACTGGACAGGCATGTTATGCCAGGCAGTGTGTTAGATGCTAGGTGATATAAAGATCATTAAATCATGTCTCTGCCTTTCCAAGGCTCACTGACAAGTGCACGTAGAGATGTAGTACTCTGGGTGCATCAAGTGTGCAGTGACTTACCTCCTGGCAAGGGATGAGGAGACAGGAATTCATAGGAGGATTGGTCAGAGTCCTGAAGGTCGTAGGACCCTAAATAGGTTGAAGTTCTGTTTCCATTAAGGAAAAAAAAAAAAAAAAAAAGGGTATTCTTGGAGCTAGCATTTCATTTAAATTTGCTAAGTATTTCCAAGCTTGAAATATGGGACTCTTACAGGATTCCTGTTCCAGAGGTACCTAGGTTTTTTTGATGACATCTCCAAGCAGGATTTTTTACTCTGCAGAGTTAGTTGCTTTAATATGGGCATCACCCGCTTTATTTATTTTTATATTTTTTTTTATTGAAGTACAGTTGATTTTCAATGTTATTTTAATTTCTGCTGTACAGCAATGTGACTCAGTTATACACATATATACATTCTTTATTTTTTTTTAAATTTTTTTAATTTTTTTTGCGGTACGCGGGCCTCTCACTGCTGTGGCCTCTCCCTTTGCGGAGCACAGGCTCCGGACGCGCAGGCTCAGCGGCCGTAGCTCACGGGCCCAGCCGCTCCGCGGCATGTGGGATCTTCCCGGACCGGGACACGAAGCCGTGTCCCCTGCATCGGCAGGCGGACTCTCAACCACTGCGCCACCAGGGAAGCCCCTATTCTTTATTTTTAATATTCTTTTCCATTATGGTTTATCACAGGATATTGAATAGAGGTCCCTGTGCTATACGGTAGGATCTTGTTATTTTTCCATTTTATTTGTAATAGCTTACATCTGCTAACCCCAACCTCCCACTCCATCCCTCCCCCAACACGCTCCCCCATGGCAGCCAGAGAACCATGTTCTCTATGTCTGTGAGTCTTTCTGTTTTGTAGATAAGTTCATTTGTGTCATATTTTAGATTCCACACATAAGTGATACATATGAGGCATCCCCTACTTTATATGTGATGCTTGGATATAGTTGGGCAGTGACCAGTGGATATTTGTGTAGCAGTTTTTATATATTTATCTCACTCACTCACTTTCTTAAAAAAAAAAAAAAAAGGTAGGTTTAACCGAATCTTGTAACTGGTGGGCAAATGGAGGTGAACAAAGAGATGAAAGTTTTCCAAGGTCACACTGATTCATTCAGAGGCTGAGCCAAAAGTAGGAGCTGCATCTACTTATCTGAGTCTGACTGTTCTTGCTTATTCCTCATTTTTGGATGTTCAGCACTGTAAGACTTCATATGGAATAAAAACTTTAAAAAATATTGTAGAATTTAAGGCCTTCACTTATGAGATTTCCAAGTTTCAGTTATTAATAAGGTGAATTCCTTTCATTGTTGAACGTGTGGCCTTCTTGGGCTGGATGGAGGGTGACTGCCGGCTGGAGTGAAGCAGGTTTTCTCCAGGCATCTGTCATGGAAGCTTTCCTGCGGTGGTCGAGTGAATCCAGGGTGACACAGGCCTCTGTTCCTCAGCTGTAGTCTGTTTTCTTGTCATTTGGCTTTACATTTGGTTCTTTACCGTCCTCTCCTATTTTATGGGTGTCTTGGAAATTACTAGAGCCCTGGGGAGCCCCAGCATTGTCCTCAGGGAAGTTGTTGTTTTCTGGCCTTAATTTGCATGTCTTTGGACCAATTAATTGCCAGCTGCCTTTGAAGCAGATGATAGTTATATCTCTAAGCTTACATGGACAGCTTTTATTTTTAAACCACAGAATGAGGGTTGTCAGCTCTGCAGGAAGGAACAGATGTTTTTCGCTTTTTACTGCCTTCCAAATGTAGGGAGAAAATTCGAGTGAAAAGAGATCTCCATGGCACATGTTTGTGTTTCTTTGGCAGATATAATAACATTTACCAATAATGGGGACCAAGACTTTATCTTGTTTTAGCTGTTAAGGAGCTGATGATGTTTTAGGCCACTGCACTGAAATTTCACAGTTCATTTGCTTGAAAAAACATCTTTTTCAGTGTTTAGTGCAAAAATTGCTATGAAATTTAAGAGATTTCTTTGCACATGTTTCCCTTACAGCAGAAGCTTGTGAATAGAATTTTGCAGTTAATTAAAGTGTAGACATGTGAAATGTTAAATTTGTGATGCTGAATCACTTTTGATAGAAATCTTTCCAAAGTCAATTATGTGCTTATCCGTCTTTTTCTTAAACACATGGCCTAAATGGTTCATCTGTTTTAACTGGCTTAATGTCATCTTTAGACCCATCATGGTTGCATCCCGTGAAAACACTGCTGTTGCCCTCAACTGCTGTTGAAGTGTAATAGGCTGGTGACTCCAGTTGGCTGTTGCTGAGGTTTTGTATCTGTGTGGTTTTCTTGACTTTTTCCTTCCTGTCAGCTGTTGATTCTTAGAGCTGTCTTTGGTCTCTTCTCCACCCCCACCCCCATTACTTCTAATTTGATTTTTGTGATCAATTTGTTATTGGTTTATGAATCCTGTGATTATGATGTTAGCTATATTTATTGCACTTCTACTAAATGCCAGGCTCTGTGTTGGTGCATTACATAATTATCTCAAATCCTTACGATAGTCTTGAGGTATAGCTATTTATCCTCATTTTCCCAGTGAGCCAACCAGGGTCAGGCAAGTGAAGTAACTTGCCTCAGGGCATTAAGCAGCCAATGGCCCATCTAGGATCTGTACTTGGAAAACCAAATCTGCTGTTAATGTGAATAACATAAAATGAAGTGTGTCTGTGAGCTTTTGGAGCCCTAGCTAGTCAATAAAGGGCGTGGGCTTTAAAATTTAGATTGTGTGACTCTCATTTTGGCTTTTCTAAAGGTTATCTTGATTTTTATATCAAAATAGAAGACCCTCTCTAGGAGTACAGACTTTCTCATGCTGCTTCATTTCTCACTTCATGTGAAGTTATTAGACTGTGAACTTTTTAGAGCCTGGAGCAGTCTTATATCCAGCAGTAGCATCTGACAGTGTGTAGACGTCCAGTTATTGACCAATAAATGAGTGAGGGTCGGAAATCACCCCTGTTGTGTGTAATGCATCAGGAAAGGGGATTACAAGAATGCTGTCTTTTCCCCTATATCTTGCGTTACTGGGCTTCCTGTATCTGAATCAGATTTGGCAGCATAAGCTGGGACTGGGAAACTAAAATGTTCTCAAATCATTTTAGTTTGGTCTAAAACATCCTTTCTCATGGTTCCTGTAAGGCTGTGGTTTGGATTGAAGTCATTTACCCCACTGGCCTGGCTTTTCATGCATTTAGGCATTTGGATACAAGCCATGTGTACATGAACTTGAGCAGGTGCATTTAGCGCCGTTTCCTTCTGATTCCATTAAAAAGGTGCTGAGCACACACCTTGGGTGATGCAACAGTGGTTCCTCTAACTACTGGTATTCTAGGTATATCTGCATCCTAGCTGGCTGTTCAGTTAGGTGACTCTTAAGTAATTTTTTCTCATATGTATGAAGGTGGAGGAATCATTTCAAGTTAATATTACGATTAAATAGTGTATGTAAAGCCCCTACAAATCTGCCTGGTACATAGAAGGCACACAGTTGGTGCTGTTTACTTATCTGTCCAGTTTATTGCCTTCATGGACTACATTGTTCAAAGTGGTCCAAACCAAATTTGTCACATCAAAACAAAACAACTCTGAAATTGTGTATAAACACTGGGAAGGATGTAATCCGATGCTAGTTGAGAATTAATATTTCTAGTCAATAGGGTTTTTTTTTGGCAAATTGTTTATACATCAGTTTTTTTCTTTTCTTGCATTTTTCTATGACTGTAAGCCTTTTTGTCACTTTATCAGAAATTGTAGTTTTCTTGGGGGTTTGGATAAGGAAAGCATATGATGGAGGATGACTGTGTGATTAGGAGGAGGTGGTGGTGTTTAAAGGGGGGGGTGGGGTAGAGGAGGCGCAGTATTTTCCCACCTGGCTTTGCAGCTTCATCTCCCATGGTTTTCTTCAGAAACTCTCTACTTTAGTCAAGTTAATCTGCTTACTGTTCTATGAACATGCATTTCATTCCCCTGACTTTGTGCCTTTGTCTAAGGGTTTTCACTGTCCTGTAACACAATTTGTCTCTCTTGACTTAGCATCTGAAAAGGCTGATTGAATTCCCATTTCCTCTTTTGTATCTTTCCCAGCTGGACCTGACTGGTGGTCATCTCTGCATCTCTGTGCTTTCTGTCTGTATCATATCATGTATACTTCTTGGATTTGGGGATTCTTTAGGTCTTCCTTCTCACTTCCTTATGCTTTTACTTTCTCCTTGCCTGCTCACCTGATTCTGTCCATTCATCACCCACTCCTGTCTGTCCTCTGCGAGTACCTACTCCGCGCCCGCTGTGTGCCAGTCAGTAAGGTGGACACTGAGCACATTGAGGCCTTTATGAAACTTGTTCACCATTTTCTTCAAACAGGGGAGTGGATTATCTATTGTAACTAAAACTAGTTGAATTTAAGTTGGAAAGTTACTAACATTTTTGGGTGGTGGAAATTAATTATTTTCATTGAGGTGTGATTGACTCAGTGGTGAAGGTAGAATGATACTTTGGTGGAATTTGTGTTGAGAGAACATCTATTCTGATTTTTGTGGATTGATTTTAACATAGCAATGATAATGCAGTAACTCTAAGCTTCCAAATATAAATTTTGTTGGTAATGAAAGAAGAGGAAAATTTCATTATTCCCTTCATTCTTGCGTTTGCATTATAAGTAACAACCTGATGTTAACGAAATTTAGAATTAAGGGACCATTAGGAAGAAACAAATATGTACTGCCTTGTGACTTGATAGTTTTGGATATGATTTCAGTGATTGAAAACTTTCTAAGGTTTTTTTTTTTTGCGCTATGCGGGCCTCTCACTGTTGTGGCCTCTCCCGTTGCGGAGCACAGGCTCCGGACGCGCAGGCCCAGCGGCCATGGCTCACGGGCCCAGCCGCTCTGCGGCACACCAGATCCTCCCGGAGTGGGGCACGAACCCGTGTCCCCTGCATCGGCAGGCGGACTCCCAACCACTGCGCCACCAGGGAAGCCCTTTCTGAGGCTTTAAAAATATTAAATATATAAATACATGGAAAATGAAACTTCTAGTCAATTTGAAATGGTAGTTAGTAAATCGAGGTATTGTAACGTCAGAATGATAAGAGCAAAAGATAACAGTTATTGGATTCTTAGAAGAAGATGCTGACCATGCCAGAGAAGTGTTGTCCTTTGATACCTGCTCCACTGTGGGAGAGAGAGAGGGAAACCTTTGTATCTTCGTTCTCGTCAAGGATGTACCTGGAGGCGTTGATTGGGTGGGAAAATTACTGCCATTCCTCTGTGCATCGTACCTTGGACCCACTGGAGCCTTTATTATTTGTTATGCCAGAGCTGCAATGGGCCAAAAATAGTCCTTTTTATTTTCAGGGAGAATAGAATAATTTCTATTAAAAATAGAATAATTTTTTATAATAATTATTTTATAATTATCCTACTACTTATAGTATAATTAATTATATTACTCCTTGTTTCTTTTTTTTATTTTTAAAATTTTTATTATTAGTAGTATTTTTTTTTTTGGCCATGCTGCACAGCTTGCGGGATGTTAGTTTCCTGACCAGGGATGGAACGCGGGCCCACAGCAGTGAAAGCCCCGTGTTGTGACCATTGGACCACCAGGGAATTCCCTGGGTCTCTTTCTATACTTCAGGCAGAAGGGTCTTAGTGGTATTGGGTTGGCCAAAATGTTCATTCGGTTTTTTCCATAACATGGCTCTGGTAGCACTTAGTTGTCTCTAACTTCATTCGAAACAATTTTGTTAGATTGTATGTGACAGCTGTCATATCAGCGTGCATTTTAAAAAAGTTATCAAAATTGGTGAATTTTTGTTTAGCCATCTTAATATTGAAAATGAAAGAAAAAACATTTTTGGCATATTATGCTTTATTATTTCAAGAAAGGTAAAAATGCAATGGAAACACAAAAAAAGATTTGTGCAGTGTATGGAGAAGGTGCTGTGACTGATGGAACCTGTCGAAAGTGGTTTGCAAAGTTTCTTGCTGGAGATTTCTCACTGGATGGTGCTCCAAGGTTGGGTAGACCAGTTGAAGTTGATAGCGATCAAATTGAGACATTAATTGAGAACAATCAACGTTATACCATGCGGGAGATAGCTGACATCCTCAAAATATCCAAATCGAGCGTTAAAAATCATTTGCACCAGCTTGGTTATGTTAATCGCTTTGATGTTTGGGTTCCACAGAAGTTAAGTGAGAAAAAAATCCTTCTTGACCGTATTTCCGCATGTGATTCTCTACTTAAACGTAATGAAAACGTTCTGTTTTTAAAACAAATTGTGATGGGCAGTGAAAAGTGGATGCTGTACAACAATGTGGAACGGAAGAGATCATGGGGCAAGCGAAACGAACCACCAGCCACACCAAAGGCTGGTCTTCATCCAGAGAAGGTGATGTTGTGTATATGGTGGGATTGGAAGGGAGTCCTTTATTATGAGCTACTTCTGGAAAACCAAACGATTCATTCCAACAAGTACTGCTCCCAATTAGACCAACTGAAAGCAGTGCTCGACGAAAAGCTTCCGGAATTTGAACAGAAAATGCGTAATCTTCCATCAGGATAATGCAAGACCACATGTTTCTTTGATGACCAGGCAAAAACTGTTACAGTTTGGCTGGGAAGTTCTGATTCATTTGCTGTATTCACCAGACACTGCACCTTCAGATTTCCATTTATTTCTTTAACAAGAATTCTTTACAAAATTCTCTCAATGGAAAAAATTTCAATTCCCTGGAAGACTGTAAAAGGCACCTGGAACGGTTCTTTGCTCAAAAAGATAAAAAGTTTTGGGAAGGTGGAATTATGAAGTTGCCAGAAAAATGTCAGAAGGTAATGGAACAAAAAAAGATGAATACATTCAATAAAGTTCTTGGTGAAAATGAAAAATGTGTGTTTTATTTTTACTTAAACACCGAAGGCACTTTTTGGCCAACCCATGATCTAGTGCACATGTGTGGAGAAGAATTCTGTGTTATTTAAATTGTGGTTTTATACACACAGAGCAGCACTGCAGCAGGAGTGCAGGCTGAGAAGTCTTTCCTCGGCCTCCCTTTTTAAGTATCCTACTGGTTTCCTGTAAAACGGGGCAATAATTTCTTACCTCCTCTTAGTGCCCTGGTTTCCCAGGTTGCAAAAGTGAGTGTAATCCTGTTGGGAAGCTGCTTCCTCCAAGTCTTATCCATCCCTGCAGTTCTATAGGAGTGATGGTTCCAGGAGTTATCCTTTTCTCCAGATAATGATACTTTGCATATTTAAAACTTTACTGTTAGAGTGGAAGAAAATCCCTATGTAGGAGGATCCACTTTTACTGTGGAGTAAAGATGCTCTGGGCATCGGTACTAGCTGGTGGTAAGACCTTGGTGGTTTTGATCGGTTGTTAATTGATGCTAAAGGGGATTTGGGTTGGTTGGAAAGCTGTTATCTGATGTGCACTTGGGACCTTGTAAACTTTTGTACACCAGGGTAGTGACTGCGGATATGGTGGATGGTGGACCTGTTCTATGGAATCTACAGAAGGGAAGGCTGTGTTGTTCGATGTTACACCCAAGGATTTAGAGTGTGTGGAGCCTAAATACACTCCAAATTCTAATAGTGACACCACATCCATTGAGGAAATCCTTAGATTCATTATCTAAGGACAATAAGAGTCTCCGATTCTTGAATGGGCTATAGGCTTTGCATTTTTCCTTTTAGTTTAAACTTCTCAGTAAAAGTAGTAGTACTAATTCTTATAAATTATTTCGGTATACTTTAATATATTGGTTTTGTCCTCAATTTTCCATACTATTTTATACGCTTACTTAAATAACTTTTATGAGTGCATGGTATTTCATTTAGAAGTTTGCGTTGACATGAAATTTTCTGAAGAGACTAGACAGATAAAAGGTTTTGAGAGCTTTTAAGTATTTTACTTTTTTAAAAAAAGTTTTATTGGCCTTAAAGTAGTGCAGCTTGTTCAAGCTCATTAAGAAGCAAATGGGCTAGAAAGGAACTATTTCAGGATTCCAAATAAATGCATTTGAATACTCTGTGGAAAGTTTTGGAAGCCATGAGTCTCTTCATTATTAACATACAAGTCTTATCTTTGACAAGAGTAATGAAAACAATGGGGTAACAATAGAGATGGTTTTTGCAAACATGTACTTGTAGATAATTTCCCCCACCCAGCACGTTTCAAAGCTATAGACCAGCACTTGCTGCTTGGAGAGGTGAGGGATGTGGTTTTTCCTTGGGAGGTATTACATTTTGCAGCTACCCAGGATGTTCAGCAATTATTTCTCACTGTCCTTGCTGTGCTATTTTGGTTAAACGGCTTTGAGGGTGTAAAATGTTTGGATAGTATCCTGGCAGTTTACTTCAGGATATAGGGCTTGATGTGTCTTTATTTTGTTCTTGGAAAAATTAAAAATGTGTTGACTCCTTTGGATCCAATATATTGTTGGTGGGCGAATAAGGCTGAATAAGAACTGCAGTGATTTAGGTGGAGAGACATTTGTCTCTGGGCTGAAAATGTGATGTAAGTGAAGGGGTGATTCTGGAAGCCTTTTATCTCTGACTTGGATGATTTCTCTAAGGAGCCTCACTTGACTCTAAATTCACAGATCATTTTCACTACCATCTGCTTCGTGATAATAAAAGCTGAGCATGTGGCCTCCTGGCTTCATCACCGCCTAGATCCAGTGGACAGCAGTCTGCACCTCTGGCCCCCTCCCTTCTGCATCAGGCTCGTCCTACTGAGCTGTCACAGGTCTAGGAGGGTCACTGTGTCTAATGGGTCACTGTACCTACTCTTTTCCCTCCCTCTAAATACCTGTCTCCTGGGATTCCCAACCGAGGCTTGGCTGTCCAGCCTTGCCACACTCCTTGGTTTTTTCACCCTTCTCATACTTGAACTTGACCTCAATTAGTCCTTCCATTTTCTCTATTCTTAAATTTCTCTTTGATAAGTCTTCTAATTTCTATTCCCATTGCCTCTACATTTCCTAGAACATATTATCCAACATTGAGATCCTAAATGTTCTCCCTGTCCTCAGTCTGGCTCTTTTCCAGTAATTCTCTACAAGGCAAGAGAGTCCACTATTTAAAATACAAAGATGAACTGGCCGGTCCCAGAGTAGAAACATTTCAGTGGTTCCCTCTTGCCCTGAGACTAAAGTTCATATACACTACATGTGTATATAAAAATACAACATATTATGTATACATGATTATATATTGTATATATATACTTAAAATTTTTTAAAAATTTTATTTATTTAACCATTTTTAAATCAAACTATAGTTGATTTACAATGTTGTGTTAGTTTCAGGTGTACAGCAAAGTGATTCAGTCATATATATGTTTTCTTTTTCAGATTATTTTCCATTATAGTTTATTACAAGATACTGAATATAGTTCCCTGTGCTATACAGTAGGTCTTTATCTATTTTATATATCATAGTATGCATGTGTTCATCTCAAACTCCTAATTTACCCCTCCCCCTGCTATCGCCTTTGGTAACCATAAGTTTGTTTTCTATGTCTGTGCGTCTATTTCTGTTTTGGAAATAAGTTCATTTGTATCATTGTTTTTATTTTTTATTTTTATTTTATTTTATTTTTTTGCGGTACGTGGCCCCTCACCGCTGTGGCCTCTCCCGCCGCGGAGCACAGGCTCCGGACGCGCAGGCCCAGTGGCCATGGCTCACGGGCCCAGCCGCTCCGCGGCATGTGGGATCCTCCCGGACCGGGGCACAAACCCACGTCCCCTACATCGGCAGGCGGACTCCCAACCACCGTGCCACCAGGGAAGCCCCTGTATCATTGTTTTTAGATTCCACATATAAGTGTTATCGTATGATATTTGTCTTTCTCTGTACTTTACTTAGTATAATCTCTAGATCCATTCCTGTTGCTGCAAATGGCATTATTTCATTCTTTTTAATGGTTGAGTAACATTCCATTGTGTATATGTACCACATCTTCTTTATCCATTCATCTGTCAGTGGACGCTTAGGTTGCTTCCATGTCTTGGCTGTTGTAAATAGTGCTGCTATGAACATTGGGGTGCATGTATACTTTCAAACCACGTTTTTCTTGGGATGTATGCCTAGGAGTGGGATTGCTGGATCATATGGTAGTTGTATTTTTAGTTTTCGGAGGAACCTCCACAATGGTTTTCCATAGTGGCTGCACAATTTACATTCCCACTACCAGTGGAGGAGGGTTCCCTTTCCTCCACACCCTCTTACATACACACTTTTGTATATTATTATTTACTGTGCTGCAGTTTTTCTCCCCTTGCTTAGTCTCTGTCCCCCCCCCCACCCCGTCTTCAATGTTCCGAGTCCCTTTTTCAGGTACCTCATTCTCTCCCTAGTAGTTCTAGGTCTTTCTGACACTCTCTCCCTGGTCTTGAGGAAAGAAGTGCACATTTATTGGTACCCTGAGGTCATTGTTAGTACATGCAGAGCTCTTCACGTTGGCCTTGGATTTATTTTCTGTATTTTCATTTCCTATTCTGACCTCCCTCATGGATGCAGGGAACTGCTTTTATGTGTTTGATTGATATCCTTAAAATTGTATGTAGTTTTGTAAAGTGTGTAGTATTTCTGTGTGTATTTAATTTTCTGTTATACAGTCTGAATTGTAGACTTCATTCTTTTGCTTTTTTTTTTTTTTTTTTTTTTTTTTAACTCAGGAGCCTTTGGGAAAAAAATGTACAGATTTTTCTTGGTGAATGTTTATCAGGTGGGTTGTTTCTTACTGCTTTATTCTGTTACAAAGAGTGAGAGTTCCTCTGGGTCGTCCAGCCCCAAGGACACTGTTCATATCTGTTGTATGTGAGTCTCGACCCTGGAGGTGTGTATTGTGGCCCTGGATGGTCCTTACCTTTGATTTCCGCATCCACCAGGGTGGACGTCTAGATGCCACCACAGACAGCACTGTGATTAATATTCCCACACGGGTCCTGTGTGAGAACTTCTCTGGAATGTATATTCAGGAGTGAGATTGCTAGGTCAAAAAAATGAAAATTTACTTAATTTGTCTGGGTACTGCCAGTTTAGTTTTTTAAATGTTTCTCCCAGTTTATACTCGCCAGCACAGCAAATCAGCTTTTATCTAATTTTTGAATTTTTACTAATCCAATGAGAAAGTGGTGTGTCATTGTTTTACTTTTTACTTTGTATTTATCTGATGGCTAATGCCTTTGAGAAAAACTTTGTGTGTTTTTAGCTGTTTGCGTTTACTCTTCTGTGAATTGCCTGTTCATATCTTTGTACCTTTTCTATAGGGTTTCCTGATTTTTCTTGTTTGGTCACAGAGGTTCTCTGTGTATTCCAGATGCGACTCTATTACCAGTGTTGAGGATGTGATGGAGCATTGCTAAACCCCCTTCTGGTCTTCTTTCCTTACATTATAAGCTCTTGTAAAAGTGATGTTTCTCAGAGTCCCTTGGGGGTTGTGTTTAAGGTGTCGTTTAGGTTGGATGAATTCGTGCCACGGCTGGAAGACCTCGACAGGGCCCAGGATTGACCTCTGCTGTTTGCTCTTCCAAGCCAAGCAGAGGCCTGGTGTCCAGGCACCAGTTCCCACAGGCCCTGGTGTGGCCCTGGCGGGTACAGCCCAGTTTTGGGCTGGCAGCAGGGGTGGCCCAGCTGGGAGGCCTCCTGACCTGGGAGCCAAGTGTGCTCTTGGGACCCAGGCCTTAGATCAGAGAAGAGCGGCCACTGCTTTGGTGGCCTGGTTTTCAGTCATGGCTCGGTGAGTGGTCTCTACTTTGTCTTCAGCCCTTCCAAGACTCTGTTAAGACAAGGAATACCCTGCCGTGAGTCTCTTGCTATTTAAACTGTTTGGAGTGGATTCAGTTCTATGTAGTTGTTGAAATTTTGACATATAGAATCAATTTTAAAAAAAATAAATTAATTTAATTTATTTATTTTTGGCTGCGTTGGGTGTTCGTTGCTATGCGCGGGCTTTTCATTGTCGTGGAGTCTCTTGTTGCGGATTATGGGCTCTAGGTGCGTGGGCCTCCGTAGTTGTGGCACACAGGCTGTAGAGTGCAGGCTCAGTAGTTGTGGCGCACGGGCTTATTAGTTGCTCCGCGGCATGTGAGATCTTCCCGGACCAGGGATCGAACCCATGTCTCCTGCATTGGCAGGCGGATTCTTAACCACTGTGCCACCAGGGAAGCCCTAGAATCAATTTTTGATGTTATAAATATCTTCCCCTAGCATTTCATCCCTCTTTAAAATTTGTTGTGTCCTTTGTTGAACAGAAATACTTAATCTTTACATAATCAGATCTATTTTTCATCTGTGGTTTGTGCTATTTTCTTCTCATTTAAGAAATCCGTTCTTAGGCCGAGGTCACCAACATTCTCTCCTCCCCAGCCTTTTATAGTGTTATCGATTCACCATCTACATTTAAATATCTGCTCTGTCCAGAGTCCTCTTGAGCATGTGGTGTGACACACATGGCAAAGCAAAGTTTTCAACATCGTCTACTAAACAGTTTTTACTCATGGATGTTTAATGCCGTCTTTATATCATTCCCATACCCTGTCTGAGGGTCTGTTCTCTTCCTTGCATTGGGGTTTTTCTGTCTTCAGTGGGTACCAAACAGCTCTCATAAATGTGCTTTGCAGTATGTCTCATTACGTGGAGGAGAAGTATCCCCTTTTTCACAGTTTAAACATTATCAGGACTTAGCTGTTGATGGGCTTATAGTTTTCTATATAAATTTAAATTAAGTGGTTGAGGTTTTTAACAAGTCCTGATGGTGTTCAATTTATTAAATTTGTAGATTATATTGAGGACTATTGTCATTTTAATAATGTCATCCAAGACTGTGGAAGACCTCTTCATTTATTCAGATCATCTTTTATGTCCTTTTAATAGAGTTTTGGACTTTTTTAATGGAGGGTTTGTGTTTTCCTTGCTGAGCTAGTTTCTGGGTGCTTCATATGTTTCATTGCTAATGGGAACAGTATTTTACTTTTGAATTGTTTCTAGTTATTGTTGGGGTAAAGAAATGTTTTCATTGTCTTTCAGTTGTAAGTATTATGGGATCTCCTTTATGAATATTTTTTAAACCTAAAGGTTAATTAGTCATATCTGTGGTTTACAGCTATGATTCTAACACTAACTCTGATGTGTGGGTTTTTTCCCCACCTCACCAAGCAGTTCTCTGGGACACCAGCTGGGTGTCCTACAATTCAACTCAATTCTGGCAACACTGCTTACCTGGAGATGGTGTCAGGTCCCTCAGACTAAGGGCTCAGTCCTACAAGGCTGCCCACTCTTCATATGCCAGTCAGAGGTCCAGGTTGTCACCTGGGCTTCTGACTGAGCAGCTTATAGGTTCCAGCAGCCCCCTCCTTGGGTTTAATTAATTCTCTACAGCAGCTTATAGAACTCAGAGAAGCATTTCACTCTCCAGATTACCAGTTTATTATAAAAGGATATAACTCGGGAAGAGTCAGATGGAAGAGATGCACAGGGCAAGGTATGGGCAAAGGGCATGGAGCACCTGGGTACCGCTGTCCCTGAATCTCCACCTGTTCGCTGACCCAGAAGTTCTCTGAACCCTGTCCCCTTGGGTTTTTATGGAGGCTTATTTACACAGGCTTGATTGATTAAATCATTGGCCATTGGTGATTGAATCAGTCTCCAGCTCTGCTCCCTTTTCCTCCCTGGAGGTCAGAGGTGGGACTGAATGTTCCAACTCTAATGACAGGGTTGGTTCCCTTGACAACCAGCCCCCATCCTTAAGTGCTTCCAAAAGTCACTGCATTAACGTAAACTCAGTGTACTTGAAAGGGGCTTGTTATGAATATCAAGACACCTTTTTTGCTCCAATCATTTAGGAAAGTCCAAGGGTTTTATTTTTTTTTGTTCTTTATTTTTTAGAGCTAGAAGACATTTTCTATTTTGTATTAACTTTAATTTTCATGGCTAAAAGCAGTTTCCTGTCTTGCCCCTTCTCATCCTTTGATTACTCCCCTTTCAACAGAGGCAACGATTCACAACTTGTGTAGCAGTTTTCTTTGGCATTTGCCTAATTATTTCTAAAATATCTCCATTTTAGATTTCCAACTCTCCACCATGATAGATGGGGTTTTAGTTTTCTCACACCTACCTCTCTTATTATCTCCTGTGCCCCCAATTCTGTAACAGAGATCACAGATTTTTATAAAATAAAAAGTTAATATTTAGATTCTTAGGACTATGCAAATAGTAGTCACTGCAAAGTCATACCGTGTACTATGTTCAAACGTCCTTTCTTATATCATGCTTTCTATTTCCTGGAGTTAACAATGATTATTATTTTTTTTCATTTTCCTGCTTTTCTAGGAGAATTTTTCAGCTGCTTCAACATTTTTGACTTAAATCTATCTTTAATATTCCCTATAAACTGTAAGAGATAAACTTATTTTTTCCCCTGGAGGCCGCCTTTCCAGAGGACTCAGGCCCCCTGCTCCAATCTACATTGGTTATTCTCTAATCTTGGTGATCACCTATCATTACTGGACCTCCTTGCAGATCCTCTGTTTCCCCTGGACCCCTGTAAGTTTCTCTTTTTTGGTTTTCTCCCTGTTTGCTGAAGTATATTCTCTAGGACCTTAACTAGAGAAGGTGAATACACCGTGCAAATATTTGAGCCCTTTTATATCTAAAAATGTCTTTATTTCACCTTCATAACTACTGGAAATTTGGATGTCTAATTATAGGCTAGAAATCATTCTAAGCTCAGATAGTTCTAAAGTAAATTTTATTGATGTATAGTTTATATACAACAACATGCACTATTGTCAGTGTACAGTTTAATAAATTTGGCAAATGTATAAACCCATACATAATCTTCCACCTCGATCAGAAAACAGAATATTTCAGAAAACAGAATATTTCTATCACCTCCAAAAGTTCCCTCAAGCTCCTTGGCTGTCAGTCTTCCCTACTTGACCCCACCGCTTGCAACCAATGATGCTGACTTTTTTCACTCATCATATTTTTGAGGAAATGCCAAGGGTTTTAGAAGCTCTGTGCCAGAAATTGGACAAAGACCAAATACATATTTCTTATTATAAATCACAATATCGCAGTAGTCATATGGGATTTTAAAGGCAGTCCTTTTATTTTTGTTTACAGCAAAATAATTGAAACAATCATAGAACATAGTGTACATTGTGTAGATTGTTTTGAAATTACTGTGACTCTTTTTGGGCTTACATATTATCAATCTTTGTGAATCTGTGCTCTTTGGGAGAAGGTATAATCCTAAAATCCAGAAACATCATTAATCTAATTTAGTAGGTTGTGTTTCACACTCAACATTAATAAAAATGTCTAATTAAAAAAAATGCTTCAAAAACATCATTTAAACCACTGTGTATTTTATCCAAACAGAAAACCCCACATTCCTTGGTTTCTACTACCTGCTTCTCCTGGTTTGCCTCCTTTGTTTTGGGCTGGCTTTTGTTACCTTCTCCTGGTCCTCTTCTTCCACCGGACCCTTGCTAAGTACATGCTGCTTCCCCAGGGCTTCATGCTTAGTCAATCTGAACATTCATCCTTGGGAACCCTTTCCCTGAATGTGGATGACTGCACGGTTCAGGTCTCTCTGTGAATTTCAGACGCAGATTTCCTGTTGCCTTGAAAAAATCTTGACATGGGCTGTGGGAGGCGGTCCACGCTGAGTTTCTCTGTCCTCCAAAGCCACCCTGCTCCCTTGTTCATTGCCTGCCTGGTGGGTGGTAACAGCATCTGCGCAGCCCTCTACCCAGTCTCCTCAGCCAGAAGTCTGGGAGGTGTAAAGATAGCAAGTTCCTCACATTTCCTCCTCAGACCCTCCAGTCACTAACCCCTGTTAAAATATACCTCCAAAATTAAAAACAAAACAAAACAAAACTCATCCCCTTCTTTCCAGGAGAGTTCTTAATGCTCTTCTCAGAATTATTCTACGGCTCTCCATTGACCAGGACAGATTTTAAGCCTGAGATTGATTTTGAAGAAGGAGATCGAACGTGTCTGGGACGGAGGAGCTAGATTTGCTAACACTGTGTGTGATTCGCTCAGCGTCAGGGAGGCGTCCCTCAAAGAGGGTGCTGCTTTGGAACCGCTGGTCTTGGGAGGGGCGATTTCACTATTTACTGGAGATGTTCAGAGGCTGGTTGAAGATCTACTGATGTGACCACAACCCTGGAGAGGCTGAACTTGACCACTGACTTTCCTTCCAACTAGAAGAGTCAGTGATGTTTGACTTCAAAAGCTCAGAGCAGCTGCGATGGTCTGTGTGTCTCGTTCCTTTTATTTGGGACTGCTTTAAATATGTAAAAAACTCTTCAGCCAGAGGTATTTTAAAGCTGCCATTTATTAGACTCACTTTTATGGATTTAACATAATAGACTGAAATTAATTTTTAAAGCACTTTTCCTTTTGACATTTCTATAATTTTTTCCTTTGAAGTTTGATTTGTTTCACAATCTTTGAAGAAATTACCAGAGAGATCCGTAATCTAACATAGGTCCTGAAAAGGGGTTCGTTGTCACTGTCACATATGTCCCATGATATTACTTGGGTGATTTTATTAGATTCATTTGATTAAATTTCTCAGCTTGTTCTTGTTGTATTTCAGTCCTTGATCAACTGAAGTTGCATAGTTTCTTTTTTCTCTTCCCCCCGCCAAAAGCCTTGATGGATGCCAAAACTGAGCTTTAAATTTATATAAATTTGAGTAGACTGTGCAGTGACTGTCGTCAGAGCTCTCTACACCGAGTCACTTTTGAATGCTCTGTCTCTGTGTGATGTTTTATTGTAGTTGATGCTGAGCATATTTTTTACTGCTATTCTCCATACTCTCAGTGTCAGGTAACCAAGATGCATCACACACGAGTCCCAGGTCACCACACAGAGCAGTCAGCTTCTTCAAAACGGATGTGAAGATGCATTACAGGCACTTACTGTTAAGGACTCAGGTAGACCATCAGCAAATCTGTACCCAGTCTGTAGAGTTTTATAAAGTTTAAAATATCTGTCTCCCTTCCTTCCCTGGAGTTTGGAGCCTGAGGACGGGCGTCTTCCTGTGAGAGCGTCTGGACCAGCCCTGTCTGTGGGCTTGGTGGGCTCTGAGCCTGGGGTGCAGGGAGCTTGCGACCGTGTGCGGAGCCCTTGGTGAGCTGTGGTGTTGTCTCTGGGGGTGGGCCCAGCTGGGTCCTTGCACCTCCTGTGACACGTCCAGCCATTTGACCACATGCGGGCCTTGTTTCCTCGAGAAAGTTCTAGATGTTAATACTCCTGAGACCCCTTCACTCACTGTGAAACGTGTAGTCTTGTGGATCTGACACTAGACATGTTAATTTCCACTCGATTGTACTTGGCCGTGTCTCTATTATTTATCCCGCAGAGGTCAGCAGTATATGATGATCTGTACGTAATACGTGATCTCTCTCTGCTCGCTCCATCATACACTTAAGCAATTATCATTAATGTCTAACTGTGGACTTGCTGGTCCACAACCTCATTTCCTCTTATTATTTCAACTGTTAGATAATATAGGATTTCAGGAGAAATTTATTAGATATGTCTGAGCTATAAAGTCAGAAAAAAGTTTAACATAATGAGACTTCTGTTTGATTCTTATTTTGTGTAAGATATGTGGCCTGTAGAAACAAAAACTTATGTTGATGCCTTTCAGAATATAGCAATTACGTTGTTCATCCTTCAACCATGAAAGCATACACAAAAGGAGAAATACCCATTATATGTTTCTAGGCTGTTAAAATATAAATTAAAAACAGATGATTATAAATTAGTGATATTATGGGACATAGAATAACATAAAAACTCACACCTAGCCTTCCCCCGTGTATAACCTGGGATGTTACTCAAATATTTGGGCCTTGATTTGTTTTCAGGCAAAATCGGAGGATTGAGGCCAATAATCACTAAGGTTTCTTCTGGCTCCAAAATGCTGAAAATTAAGTGGTGGGTTGTCACTGAGTTATTTAATCCTAGTAATGACAAAAAGTACAATAAAAACAGAAAAGTTACATGCATTATCCAGGCTAGGGGAAAAAAAGTCTCCTGCTGTCTCCACGTATTAAAAGTTTCTCTTCCTGTTTAGATACTTTATTTTCTCCGGTAGATGGAGAAGAAGCCAGAGGCTTTCTCTGCTCTGTGTTATCACGATTACTCTGTGTCTTTTCTGCATGGGTGTCCTGCCTACATTGTCCTGTTTTATTGCTCTTAAGGACACGGAGCATGTTTTCCTCGTGATGAAATTCTTGGTGGGCCAGGACATTCTCTGGCAAATGATAGACTCCTAAGTGCTTGGTTGTATCTTGTCCTTGCTGCCAACAACCCCCGCCCCCTGCCGCCATTTCCACTGAGGATGTTTAGTTAAGAGAGCATGTTCTAAATAGAGTGCATGTAAAATATTCCTTCTGGAGCTTTGGTCATTGTGACTAGCTCGTGAGCCCTTGCAGGGCACAGACCTCGTGGTCTCTGTCTTTTATATCTTAGCACAGAATGTTGGTCAGAAGCCTTTCCCAGAGTTGCTGGCCCACCCAGAAGTGGAAGACGCCTGGAATAAAAATTAGGAGAGCAGAGTGTGTGTCCAGTTCTGGCACTGCCACTTTCTGGTCTTAGGACATCAGGCAGATTCTAGAACCTTTTCGTTCTTCAGTTGGTTTCTTTGAAATCACGGGGATAAATTCTTGCTCTACTTTTCAAAGCTGACAGTAGATATAGATGTGCCTTTTACATGGTATAGTTCTAGCCAAGTAAAAGGTTTTCTGCTTTTTATAGTGTCACTGCTCACCCACCCGACAGAACTCCAGTGCAGAGACTGATGGTTTTACTTCATTGTGCGAGAAAATTTGTTGTGATGGTAAATAGTCCTTTAGGACTGTCCCCTGGCTGTTGTTTTCATGTTTAGCCCTGTGATATTTGCTTAGCAGTGCAAGAGGAGTATTTATAGCTACAGTCAGCTCTTTGTATCCACGCGTTCTCTGCATCCACCAATTCAACCAACTGCAGGTTGAAAATATTAAAAAAAAAATTCCAGAATGTTCCAAAAAGCAAAACTTGAACTTGCTGGGCACCGGCAACTGTTTACATAGCATTTACATTGTATTTACAACTATTTACATAGCATGTACATGGTGTTCGGTATTAAGTAATATAGACGTTTAAAGGGAGGATGTGTGTAGGTTATATGCACATACTAGGCCCTTTAATACAAGGGACTTGCGTATCTGCAGATTTTGGTACTGAGGGTGTCCTGGAACCAACCCTGTGGGGATACTGTAGTATGAGTGCAAAGCAGCTCCACATGCTGAAGTTTACTAAGTGTGTAAGGACATATGGGAGGAGGGACAGAGGATTAGTTCAGAAATAATCAGAGCATTTGTGGTTAGTAAGTTCCTTGACTGTCATTGGATGAATGTTATTTCATTTATCAAGTCGGTTTTTGGAAAATTGATTTAGAGCTGCTTTGTATACAGTAAGAGCTCAGTAAATATCGTTGATTAAATAACAAATGAAAATACAAAGTAAAATGAAGTTTAAAAAGCTGAGCACTTAGAATAAGTTATGCTTATTCATATTCTAGGGCCAGTATTTTCATTTGTTGGTGTGGTCAACACATCCTGTCTAGAAACAGGTGCTGTGACCCAGGACAGAGTGAGGGGCCCAGGAGTTGGCACCCCAACTGTGTGTCACATGGGGTAGGAGGTGGGGTAGGGAGGGGGGTGCTGGTGGGACCCTGGAACCTGTGTTTCCTGGTCACAGGAGCTGGTTTGTATGGTGAAGAAGGAAGGGTGGGTCCAGAAGCTTTAGGTCAGCCCGTTCTCCCCAGTTTAGGTACAAGGCCTCCGATGTCTGTTGGGGCCAGTGTGGGCCAATTAAATCCCCAGCCATTAGTGCAAGAAGCAAAACAGAAGCTCGTGTCTCTGTCTGTTCCCCCCGCTCTGGTCAAATTACATCTGTTGGTCAGAAGGGGAGTTCAGTTCAGTCCAGCTGGTGTGCAGGTCATAGAAAAAACAAAAAACAAAAACTTGTCATATTCCTACTGCAGTGATTTGACTCTTTAAGAAGCGAAGTCGTGTCTGCTATTTTTGCAGAATCAGGAGCATACCTTGTTAAGCTGTGTATCTTGAGTATTTCACATAATATTTTTGACATATTGTTCCATGCCATTAAACCTTTTTAATAACATGATTGAAGATATTAATTGTTAAAGTTTGGTCATACATAAAGCAGAGGTGTGATGAAGTCCCATGGGACCACCACCCACCTCCCATAATTATCAGCATTATTTACCCTGTAATAGCTTCATCACCTCCACCCCTCACCACCCTTTTTTAATGGACTAATTTGGACAAATTCCTGGCATCATGTTATGTGAATCTCAAATACTTAAGTCTGCATCTCAAAAATGTACTTTTTAATATGCCACAATGGCATCATTATATTGAAGGCACATAGAATTAGGGTTTGTGTTAGGGTAGCCCTAACCCCAACAGACAACACTAGTCTGTTAACTAGGCATTCACAGACTGTCTGAAACCCTGGGCAAGAATAAGTCCAGGCTGACATGGTGTGACCCATGCTTGGGCCTCTTTTCTCTCTTCCTGGAGAGACAGCATGGGAGCTTGTTGGGCAGTGCTGTGGACTTTACAGTACACCCCCCCCCCACCCTTCGAGGGGCTCACCAGGTTTACCTGTCTCCTTATGTTGACTCTGAATGACTTGTGGGTTTGGGGATGACAGCTTGATGTCTTCTTTGCAGATTTTTCAGTTGACCTTTTTATAATGGGTTTCCCATCTATTCATTAAGTGAACCATTAGGGATTGCAATTTTCTAATTTTGTCATTTCTTTGCATTTTTGGCTGGAATTTTCCTGTACTGAAAACTTTAATTACGAGGTATGATTATTAACCCCAAATCCAGTTTGTACTGGAAAGGCAGATTAAATGCTTTATTTATTTCCCATTAATTCTCTGTTATCAGTGGCTATTGGTGCACTAGCATTCTCCAGTGACATCTATTGATTTTACTTTTCTTATTCCTTTTCGTATATTCAATGTGTTTAATTGAGTCATTATTCTTTCTATACTGACATGACTACTGACAGCTGTATAGTAAGCTGTCATCTATATAAAGCTATCCTTTTTTATCTATGTCCTTACAGTTGGACATTTTAGTTTCTTTTTTTTTTTATTACTAGTAACGATCCATTTATTATTGTACCAGGAACTGTGCTGAGCACTTTACATGTGTTATCTCATCTAATCTTCACAATAATCCTGTGATGCATCACTCTGGATAGTGGCCTATGACATGTTTGCCAAAGTGGAATTTTTGGGTCAAGGGGTGAGTTTTTAAAGATTACGGACACGCATGGCCAAATTGCCCCCAAGAGCTTCCCCATTCAATTCTGATACCCGCTTCTGGGTTTCAGGCTTCCTTGAGTCCAGGTTGAGGGACCTGGAGGAAAAATCTCTCAGTGCCTGGTTGGAGGTTCTTTGATTTCTCTCCTTCTTCCCGAGGGGGATGCCGCTTCTCCCGTCCTCTGCTGGCTGATGCAGTCACAGCGGCCTGACTGGTTTTAAGGGGAGGAGCGTTTGCAGCTGGGGTGAGACCGTAGGAGAGAAAATAGGAAGAGTTGAGAGGAGGCCGTAGAATGAGCTTGAACACTGTTGAGCAGAGCAGCCAGGAAAGGGTCCTGGAGAGACCGTGTCTGGTGAGGTGGAGAGAACAGAGGGAGCATCAGAGGGTGAGAGGAAAGTCTTCTAAGGAGTCCGAGTGAGTCGACAGTGAGAATTTCCGGAGGGATTAAGCGCAGAGTGGGCTGAGCCAGGAGGGAGGGGCCAGAGGTGGCTGGTGTAGGTAATTCTGGCTAGTAGGTTTCTTCTAATTGAAGTAGAGTCGATTTACAATGTTGTGTTAGTTTCAAGTGTACAGCAAAGTGAGTATTTTTCAGGTTGTATTGCATTATAAGTTATAACAAGATATTGGGTGTAATTCCTTATGCTATACAGTAAATCCTTGTTGTTTATTTTATATATAGTAGTTTGTGTCTCTTAATCCCATACTCATAATTTGTCCCTCCCCCCTCCTTGGTAACCATGAGTTTTCCTATGTCTGTGAGTTTGTTATTGTCTTGTAAATAAGTTCATTTGTATCATATTTTATTTTATTTTTCTTTGAATTTTATTTTATTTATTTTTGTATACAGCAGGTTCCTATTAGTTATCCATTTTATACATATTAGGGTATATATGTCAATCCCAATCTCCCAATTCACCCCACCACCAGCCCTGTCACTTAACTCCCTTGGTGTCCATACGTTTGTTCTCTACATCTGTGTCTCAGTTTCTGCCCTGAAAACCTGTTTATCTGTACCATTTTTCTAGGTTCCACATATATGCATTAATATATGATATTTGTTTTTCTCTTTCTGACTTACTTCACTCTGTATGACAGTCTCTAGATCCATCCACGTCTCTACAAATGACCCAATTTCGTTCCTTTTTATGGCTGAGTAATATTCCATTGTATATATGT